>NC_053119.1:11550549-11630549 GCF_010015445.1 Perca fluviatilis | reverse complement strand
TTGCACGTGTTGTCTTATTAGTGCGTGTTGTCTTATTTGCACGTGTTGTCTTATTGTTGCGTGCTGTGGCCTCTCAGGGCCACCGTAGATTATGATTGTTTGGACAATTTGTGGGCCCATTCAGGCCCAACCCCAAATGTATTTTCATTTGCCCTTTTTTGTGTTTGTTTTTTGCAGCTTGTTAAGGTTGCCCCTCTCCTTCTAATTAATCCAGATGTTGCACACAGGCAGTGTAGCTGACGATGTCAGGGCTCATTTGCTAATTGATTAATTCACTAATTGTTCCAGTTTAATAAAGGTAATCTGTGTCAGAAGAATAAAAAAAGTACTCTTCTGACCTTGTTATCGGTGCATGTATTATGTTACTCTTTGCTTCATTCAAAATACAGCTTTTCACCTTCCAACCTTCATTGTTACTGTAGATTCATGTCTGATTATTCTTTGAATCTTTGTTAGCTGGGACAGCAATTTAGTTAATTTTCTCTTACATTATATATAAAAAAACCCTGATATGAACAAGTCTAATCTAAAAAATCTAATTACATATGAGTTTCACTGCACTCATTGCTTGCTAAAGTAAGAGCTATGCCATTGCTCTAAATTGCATCCCTGTTCCAGCCTTAAAGGTTGCCTAATATCTGTCAATAATGTAACCAAATGTTTGTTTAATTCATGGTTCGATTTTAAACAGTGAATAACTATAAAGTAGCCTCTAGGTCTCATTAAATGTGAACAGCTCTCAAAAATGACAGGATATAGTTGGTGCATGTGTTTCTTCGCCTAATTATTTTAGTTTTAATTAAGTTTTTTCTTAGCTCACCTTCAAAACTGTTAAAACAAGTTTGTTTTTCGAGAACTGAAACAGAAACTGTTTTGGAAATTATTTTTCTGGTTTGTTTACCAGTTCGAAGTGCTGACCTAAATTTCCTGTCTCCCATACTTCCTATCTAAAGTCTACTCTTATTTCCTGTTTACTGATACAGCATATGCCATCTGTGAGCCATTACCATTAAAATCCAAAGACTGACACCCCACTGGCATGCAGGGAGAGACATGATTGAGTGAAAAAGAGCAGACACTTTTTTATTGTCAAGACAGATTTCAAGGTGGCAGGAGAGGTGTCTGAAATGTGATTGATCACACTCAAATCTAACAGAGTCCAATATCACACACAGCTGAGTCAAACCACCTGGATCAATACAGTTCCAAGTGACTAAGGTGGATATTTATTTGTCTTGTCTTTGTCTGTGAGAGCAGTATGTAATAAATCAAGTGCAGTTGGTAATTACCTCATATGCTAACTGCCAGACACTATGATTAGCTTGGGAGTCCAGGTTTATTGGTAATTATTGCCAAAGCAACTAAACATAAACAAGGGGCTAGTTGATGTGCAACTTGTGAACACTCAATATGCAGGCTTGATAGCAGGACAGATGGAGAGCAGAAGCACTTCATCCTAAACAGTACCACACTGCAGTCCCTGAGTATGATATACATAGCCATACACTGCAAAATTAAATGTTATTTCAACATTGTGTAAAGTATTTTCTGATTACTCACTACAAATCTCCACATACTGAATAAACTTTGATATTTCACAAAAGTCCAGTAATTTCCATAATGGCACCAAATTGAAAGGTCACTTCATCCAAGAACTATTTAGAACTATTTTCTACCAAAGTACCACCGCCATTTACTTCCAACAAGGAGGTGGTGATTTTGGTTTCTTTGTCTTTTATGGAAAAACAAAAGGGCCGATTTGCATCAAACCTGGTGGAAGGGTGTAACACGGGCCGAGGAAGAACCCATTATATTTAGAAGCGGAACCAAATCACGGTGTGGATACACAAATTACTTTTCTCTTTTCGTTAACATTGCGGGATAGGGCATTTGTGCTGCATTCATATGGTGTCGAAATAATCGGGAAACTGAGTTATCAACTAGGAAAATTCCCATTGTATAAATTCAAACATTCAAGCCATTGCCAAATGAGTTGCTCCAAAGCTAATTAAGACTATCAGCTCCACACAACTCTCTCTGTATTTCTCAGTATGGCTATGTTCAGAAGATTGTGGCGTCCAGTGACTTTCCCGCACAGAAACTTGAGTAATAATTGATAATTACCTCTTCTGAAGAGTCCATCATGTTTTTTAATCCTCCGTGTCCTCCTTGGCTACTAGCAACTGCGTGGAGGAGGAGGACGGGGGCGGTGCAGTGCGCGGTCACATAAGGTTTGTATCATGTGGACGCACCGACAGTTTTGTTGTCATTACGTTGAATTCCTCATGGGGGCGGCTACGCACTATGGCTTTAACATTGTGAGTTAGGGCATGCCTTGGTGGAGGTTTGTGCTCTCCGAGTGCCCTTCTAGTTCTCAATGAAACCGTGGAGTGCGAGGTCTGTGGATTGCCCCCAGTGACAGGGATATTGTGTCTTTACACATTGTGTTTTTTGCAGATGTCATTTTTTGATGGAAACCATATTCCCTTCCTCTTCAGTGTGTCAGGGTGGTAGCAGAAGTCACAGTGACAGAGATCTCAAAACCTCTGGAGGAGGATCTAATCAATTAAGCAAGAACTTTGACCAATGTTGTCTCTGTCTTATGGGGAAAACATTTAAATACATGATTGAAAATACATGGCCATTGTGTTTTTATTAGGAAAGTATCAATGGAAAAGACGGATGAGCAATGATACTGACCCTATTAACTGATCAGGTATTGGCCATGACAATTGATTTGTTATATACAGTACATTTTTCGCAGTGTCACTATACAATTCAGTGTTTCCTATTGGCTATATTTATTTAATCACTGTCAGCCACAGCAATCCCTGATCCCATGTTGGCTCACAAAAATTACTCCAATGGCTTCCACGCAGTGGGGCATTAGCTGCATGTTTAAAATTTTTATTGGATCTTTTTTAAACCCCAAAAGTTTAGATATATTTAATATACTTTGTATGTACGCTCAAATACAAACACATCTGTGTGATGGCCCAAAATGATGTCATGCTATCTGTTGCTTCAGTATGATACTGTAGAATATGTGGAGTGTGTAATTAAGTCATTTTTAACCATTATAATAAGCCTCAGACAGAATTTCGTTTTTATGTAATATGCTGTAATGGTGGTAGTAAGGTTGCAAAGCAAAGTAAAGTAATTTAACGGCACTATAGTTTAACAGATGAAGGCATCAACTATGGAGCTGAAAAAGTGAAATTTTTTCATACATTTGTAATTACAGTATGTTGCTTAGTCGTCACTATACAGTATATTAGAGAAACTTGATAAACAGAAATGTAAATTCCACAGCACCTCAGGAGTGTATGGGCCCACACAAAATCAAGTGTATGTTCTGCTTAACATTTAAGAAAATACTTAATTATCTCACTCTTCCTCTAAATGCAAAATCCTCTCAATCAACCTAATCTTCACTTTCCATTCAGCTCCAATTTCAAGAACATTAACACAGTTGTGTAACAGAACAGAATCTCTCACTCAAGTTGCGTAGCCAAAAAAAAAAAACGGCACCAGATGCTTATGTTAGATTATTATGCATACTAATAGCAGCACACTTTTCACAGCACAGCATCAAAATGTTAATTTTCCCAAGATGAAATAATCTGACATTCTGCAGTTTTAATTAGCAGTTAGTTTTCCACAATTTTGAAAATATGTTATATCTGTAAAAACCATTATTGGGGCCTGTCAGGGGGAGACTCACACAAGTCAAAACCTGCATTTGCGAATAACCAATATACTTTGGACGATATGCACGTTATCCCATGGGTCACTAGTCTTTGAGGCCACTGAAATGTTCCACACCAGCCGCATAAAACTAAGTCGGTCTAAGTAGCAAGAAAGATATGAGAACACTTATTTTTCTAATCCCCTCACTCAAGATGATTCTGAGAATGTGCTGTCTAATGAAGACTAAATGAAAGGAGCTGTGCAAATCAGAATGTACCTAAAATAAATTGTTGTTATGTGAGTCAAGGGTCACTTCATTTATTCAAATGTTTTGAACAATCATACTCTCTTACTAAATTTATGAGACCGATAGTTTAGATTATTAGGTGTCTTTTATGAACTGAATCATAATGAGTAACAGATGTGACAGCAACTAGACTTTTGTACATCAACAAGCTGCAGGGAAAACAAGATGTCCACCAGACCTGAATCAATATAGCATTTTGATGAACCTGTACAGATAAATGTCTAGACTATTAACCAGACAGAGTTCAAATACGTCCGAGGTTCTGAATAGTCTTCTGCTAAACATGTTTATTTAATTGCACTGAAACACAGAAAGGAAACAGAGCTACAATAGCAAGAGTCTGATGGTTTTGAAGGATATGAGTGTATACTTATCAACCTCTTCACACTGTACTGTGCCATTTCACATCCAAAATAGTGAGTATGCAGGCTCAAACTCAGTATGACAATTGGAGTTTTATCACATTACAGCAAGCAGGTTATATTACTCATACACTATTTAAGTAGGAATATTATTTTTAAAAACGGAAAGACAGTTTAGATTATTTTCAGTTATCAGGTAACAGAATCTCCAGAGTATATTTAAGCATATTACACAAGAGAATGTGCCTTAATTATTGGCACAACATTGATGCGGTCAGGGCCGAGGCGCTTGCACAGATGTCTGTAAGCATCACTGAAGTTACACATACAGTGGTTACCAACAAACTAAAATATATAATTAAACTGTATTCATATTGTGGAGCAATTTGCTCACAACAAATAAAATAAAAAAACAACAGAGGATTTCTAGTCCTAGCCAACTTGAGCTAAAGTTTGCTTTTTAGAGATCGTGGGATTTCCCAAACTGAATACCGCACATATACAGACAAAGCCTTTTTACTATAATTGTGTTGTAGATAAGATAACAAACTAATTTAATCTGAAGAATCACTTTACATAAATATGTTGGAGAGCTTCTGTGTGTTTCACTGTGGTTTGTGATTTATTTATTCAAAATATGCTATTATATTCTAATTTGAGCATGTTCTAAATGTGTAGTTGACCAATCAGATTGGAATGGTTGGATCTACTTGTTGTAAAATGCATTACATTATACCTTTGGAAAAAATGAAGGGGACTTTAAGTTCTGGAAGCAGGGTTGCCCAAAATAACTCCCACTTATAACTCTAGAGCGTATTGCAGCAGGGTGGCTTTGTGAATAGGAGACCAGCCTACAATGGGAGGAACAGGGTTTCAGTGGATATATATATACACCTCTCTCAAGTATCTTTAAACAAAACACAGAGTCACTATCAGCAGAAAGGTGATGTTGTGCAGCTGATCTGATACTCTGACCTTCCTGGGAGAGAGGGCAAACAAAGAGAAAGCTTATCTACAAAAAGCAAGAGAGTATATGTAGCTTCCTTTAAATAATGCAGCTTGGCTATCATTTAAGAATTTCGGTTGATAAGCGTTATCTTGTTTCTGAATAGACCCTACAAATTTGAACACAGTCTCATGTCAGTTAATCTTTGTTAATTTTGAATGTTAAAGGAGAAGAACAGGATGTAAAAGAATGCAATGAGGTAAACCTCTTCACAGCCTTACTTCCCTACTCCTTCCTCCTGCCTTGTGCTCAAAGCTCCAGGGAGCTCTTGTAGGGAGGGAAAAGGGATATTTTTAGCAGGTTCCACAATCCCTCCTGTAAATAATTACCCTTGTTGCTGTCGAAGCTGCCAGCTCATTGGATTGGATGAGCACACGGCCCCAAACGTCAAAATAAAGCAAATGGAGATGGGGACATCACATCTATACAGGTCTCTTGGTGATGAGAGACCAAGGCTACTCACCCATACTAGAGGATAATGGGAACACTGAAATGGTGGAATTGGGGGAAATACGAGCCAGCACATTTGATATGCGCTGGTTAAGAAAAAAAGGTTTGAAATATGAGAATGGGAAGTGCATTAATCTGGTAAGAGAGCAGTTGACTAGAGGTAAATGTCTAAAAATTAACATAAAGAGTGAGATAACACCTTTAATTAAATGAACATTTTAACACCCCAAACTGCTGTAATGGAACTGCTGGGGACCAACAGTCAATGACAGTTTGTACTGGGCACATCCCCAATGTGAGTGTTTATCTGTGTAGCCCTCCCTGTTCTTGCAACTACTCCCCTAAGCAATGGCTGTAAACAAGAATATGCTCTTAGCCAAGTTTGCCTGGTTAAATAAGGATGAAAGAGAAGAAACTCCAATAAGAAGGTCAACTAAAGTTTGCTGTTCTCTCGTCTTTTCTACTGCACTGGACACATATGCAAATGCTGTGCATTAATTATGATAACACTCGGTCACTTTAGGTAGGGACACTGGTGGTGTCCCTTTGTGTTTATGTTTTGCTGTGAAACTTCTGAATAGATTATTTCTTCAGAGTTTCATAGGTTCATGCACAGCCAATTTGCAAGCTGTTCACTGGCTCACCAGCTATTTATAAATTAAAGGAATACTTTTACCTTTTGGGAGATACGCTTATTCCCTTTCTGGACTGTTAAATTAAGATCAATACCACTCTCATATCAGTCCATTAAATATACGGCTACAGGCAGCAGCTGGTTAGCATAGCTTAGCAAAAAGACTAGAAACAGGGAGAAACAGCTCGCCTGGCTTGGTCTAAATGATGGGACCAGCTGCAGGCAACCAGCGGGACTCCAGGAAGTTACTGCTCCCGGCCAAAAAATAGTTTGGCACATAACCCCTCGAATTGGCAAACTCTTGTCTAAGAATGTATTTCTCTATTGAGCCACGTCAAACAGACATTTTGGTTTCTGTTTCTAAATTTGACTGGTAAAAGGGTATAAGAATATTCTTTAAGAAAGCATTTCATCTCCCTAATAAGCTTTATAGTTATAGTTGCTCAGACTTGAACTGAAAGGTTTTTGCTGGGCCAAAAAGTGGAGGACTGTGATTACAAAAGCACTGTCAACAGATTCTCAGGGGCCTACTCTTTTCTGGCAATAGGCAGTCAGCCCTCCTTTGGTAATTTATTAGGACTGTTTGACGCAATACCCCCTCTGCTGTGATGTCACTGATGTTAACTATCTGGCTTTCATCTTTTTTCGGCTTTACTGCCTTAGCAGTAACGGCTGCATAGCTGCCTCATTTCTTTGTATCTAAAGCCTGCTATATTTCATTGTGTAAGGCAGCGCGTTGATTTTTACATATCCTCTGGGCCTGCATAAAAGAAACCTAATTTGGCCAAACAATGTCAAATCCTCGAGTGACAGGTTCCAACAGTGAACCTGCTACATCAGATCAATTATGAGATGAGTAACATCAGTCATTGACTTTCAATACCCGCTGTCAAATACTTGTCCAAGAGAATTTTCTCAGCTGTCCGTCTAAACCTTCCCAAATCATCCTTACTTTATAAGCCTTGACACAATCCATCTTTGCTGCTCACAAAGACACATCCTTGTGGTATTTCTGTGGGAAACCGCAACAAATTCCTTGGAGACAAACATTGTTTTTAGGAATTTGTTTGTACATCTCATTTAACATCTACAAGTTATTCATGAACCAATTTTTATTAGTACATAACCAAGATTTAAGCAAAAAATATTAACATGAATCAGTGCAAGGTTGACACAAATATCAAGACATCAAGGAACAAATTGTTATGATGTCTATAAATAACATCCATACTATGTATGAATACATTATTTATGACTTGGGTCATACAGTATGTTTGGGGTTAGGCTCGCTTGTAGTTTGTTGGATTTCAAACTTGATGGGATTAGTTCATAACATCAAAATACATCTTATTATAAAAGGGTGATGCAAACAAACTCAGCGACATCACACCCCTTTTTCACCACTTTCAATTTTCATACATCCTAATTTGGCAGAGAAAAGCTTAGCATGGTAGTGTCATCACACTTGGAATGAAGTTAAAAGCTACACATGGTTTCCAAAACATGTGCCTGTTAATCACAAACTGTACTGAGTTTGAAACATTTAAATGTAAGACCACACTCAGGCTGAACATAGTGATCAAAAAGGGTGATCCCTCGGAAAACGTCCTTATAGGTTGTTTGAGCAGCAACTATGACACATATTTATGACCTCTAGTGGTTGTAACAACATACAGGAGCAAAACAGAAAGTCATCGAACCTCGGTAATTATCAACCTGGACGCTATTTTCCTGTTTTAGTGTCCAAAGCCCAGTTCAGACCAAAGATTCGCAAGATGAAACCCTTTTAGAACGTTTGAGAGAAAAGTTTACCACGTAAAAAAAATAAAACTATCAAAAGCTGTCTTGGTTCGTCTTTTCACTGTTCCAACAATCACCACTCTAGTTTGGTTGAAATCAACCCTTAATTAACCCATTTACATGTGAAAATATGCTGGCTCTATACACACTAAAAGTATTATTTATTTAAGAGTCTGGTTGGTTTGGCGAGGGCGATATCTGGGCTGTTTATGGTTAAACAAAAAGGATCTTACTCTTTAACAAAAATGTCTATCTCTATAGGGATGCTTTCCATAATGTTGGACGGAAATTGACAGTGTGCATTCGCCCCATTTATAGCTACATTGCAGCCTGGTTCGCAGCTGACGGTTACAGCGTTCCTGCACAATAATGAACCACTTTCAACGATTTTCTTAGATTCGTCACTTAGACACATGGGAAAATGGGGTCCAGGTTCCAAAAACACCAAAAATACCATTTAAACCGAGAAAGTCGGTTTTCTTCTAAACCTACCTAAGTAGTTTTGTTGCCTAAAACATAACGAAACTGCGACCATTTCACAAGTTAATAAAGTGTTTAGAACCACAACGCTTTGTTTAGATGTGAAGATGGGAAATGCTCCTATGGGTCCTAATTTATGAAATGCTCCTATAGGTCATTTTAGACGGTAGGAATACACAAACTATGTGGTAGTTTGGAGGACTTGCTGTGATCAAACCAAGAGTTAAATGTTTAAAGAGTTAAATCAGGCCACTCCTGCCAAAATCACTTAAAGTACAATGGTTGAGACGGTATATGCAACATATTGCCATTCCTGATGTTTTATATGTTTTTGTTTTTGTAATTGTTTAGAATAGAGAGAGGTACAATTTTTGCTGTTGTATATTTTAGGAGTTATATTGATGAAATGGAGAATAAACTAGAAATAAACACGACTCAGTGACAGGCACACATCCACACAGCTAGTCTCTCAAAGTGTAAGACTATAAAGAAATAAATATAAATATGCACTTTGCCCCCTTTTACTCTCAATTTCCTGAGTAAATTTCACTTTAATGAAGTTTGGCTTGGAGGTTGAAGGTTAGTATGAACATTGAATTTAATAAAATGACAAATTCACACAGTTTAGGAGTACAGTCAAGCATAGAATAAAGCAAGTTGTTGATTGGGGTACTAACACAGCTACAAGTAAGGTCATTCACTGTCAGAGCTCACACTAAACCATTTCTCTTATTAGCATTGTGTTTTCACACCTCATCCAGTGGAATTACACAGTGGACATTTTCCATCTTTCAAGTCGTTCCTTTTGGGCTGTTGAACAATGGAGTTGATACAGCTGTTTTATCGTGGTATAGGCCTCCTCCTTCTAAGTGAGACTTTTTTTTTATCTCTGCTTTAATGAGCTACTTTAATTATCTCTACTGAGAGAATGTGACTTTATTGGTTGATTCAATTGAAGTTGTAATGCAATACAGGTTTTGTTGCTGTTGTTGGTTTTGTTGCTGGAAACAAAAGTGATTAGTATTAAATCCCACTCCACAGATCATCAAAATCAATCTTCACAAGACTATAGATGTGATTATAAAATATACAGTATGGAATATTTTTACATTCAACAATATTTCACTCTGAGTACCTTGGGAATACTGTATATTATTTGAGTGAAGATTTGTTTTAATAATAAATAAGCATTGAATGGTCATAGCCATTGATGCACTAACACTGCCTACTTTAAAGCCTACTTGTATGCCTGTGTTACTTTTTACAAGGGGTAGTTTTGACTTTGTGCAATATTTAATTCTTTCAGGTTTATGAAACCTTTTTTTTCCCCCAAGCATGTGGTGTTCAAGTGAGCACCATTCCAAGTACATTTTAAGTAAATAAAAAGACATTATTGCTCGAAAATAACTCAATATGCAACCTGCTGATTGGCTGCCCTCTTTCCTCCTGGCTGATAAGATCCTCTGAGGTACTGGTTTTGCTTTGTTTCTTTCAAACAATAAATTCACCTTAACAAAGCAGAAGGTCCTTTACAAAACTTTAATACATTTCTTTTTTTGGGCTTGTAGAATAGAAAGTGAGATAATGCACATTTTTGAGTTGCAAACGGCAAGCCTGCTGGGACATCCTGAAGACGCGGTACAGTGTAGATCCTTTTGTTTTATTTCTTGTGTATGAGTGTTGTTCTGCAGTGAATGAACAGTGTGTTAAAGATCTGCGTTGGCCAAGTATTTCATGAACATGCTGACGTGTGGAGGTATTTTTTGAAAGAAAAAGAAGTGTAAACGACATGTAGTTCATGCAACAGGTGGGTGATGTGCTCAGCAATAAACACAGGATCTGATTGCACTTGTAGTCTTGATTAAGTGAGGAACAATGCAGTTTGAAAATCTTATTTCAAGGTGTATTTGCTGGCTTTTCACAGGACTTTTATCTGCATCACATGGTCTTAAGTAAAGATGAAGATTGTGATTAATAAAACCTGTGACACATGTGAAGGACCCATGTCCGTGATACGTTAGTTCTGCTCTTCACCTTACTACTACGCCCCTGCTCAGTGGTAAGTTTGTTGAGGATCTTTGCAAGAATGAGTGTTGAGTGAATGTGTGTTTCTGTGTAACAACCAATAATGAAAAACAAAATGTCTAAAGTGCTACCTTTTCTCTACTTACTGAAAGTTAACGTCTTTTAAATTTACACAACTCTAAAACACAGAATATGTGCCCCACCTCATTTACTCCAAACACAGGTACTTGTATACATACTAATACAGTGTTCATTATATTCATATTACAACGCTGCTATTTAATGACTCTGTTGAGCTACTGATGTCTCATACTGTGATGATGTACAGTACATATGCCTCTTAGGGACTTTAATACAAGTCATCACAAAATGTGTTACCCCTCTTTCATGTATCACAAGTATATATGGATTGTCTGTCATTGCCTGCCATAGCCAGGCCACAGCAACATTTTTATCACCTGGAATTCAGTCAGTAAACTCAACGTTACAGGATTATACCAAAATAGTTTAGGAGTAAGACTAACAGAGATCAATACTGTCTGTGCCAAACAAAATGACTGTTATATGCTTCATTATGAATGCGTATGTGTTGTTATATCACACCTTTTGCTGTAAACACTATAGTCAAAATTGAATTTCAGTCTGACTTTAAATATTTGGGTATGTATGCTGAGGATGAAGTATATTTAAAAAGTTGAATTTTTTTTTTTATTGAGAGTAATGACAAATGAGTTCCCTAAATTGTCTCAGTTCCTCAGCGAAGGCCTTTAGATTCACATAACCTCCCAAATAATTCAAACAAGCCCCAGAGGTCTACAGCGAGACCCAGAAGCACCTCAGCCTATATTATATATCTTCCACAATAATTATATATATACACACAGTACAGTACAGTACTGTACAGTACAGTATACATATATATACATATATATATATATATATATATATATATATATATATATATATATATATATATACACACACACACACACTCACCTAAAAGATTATTAGGAACACCATACTAATACCGTGTTTGACCCCGCTTTCGCCTTCACAACTGCCTTAATTCTTTGTGGCATTGATTCAACAAGGTGCTGGAAGCATTCTTTAGAAATGTTGGCCCATATTGAGAGGATAGCATCTTGCAGTTGATGGAGATTTGTGGGATGCACATCCAGGGCATGAAGCTCCCGTTCCACCACATCCCAAAGATGTTCTATTGGGTTGAGATCTGGTGACTGTGGGGGCCACTTTAGTACAGTGAACTCATTGACGTGTTCAAGAAACCAATTTGAAATTATTCAAGCTTTGTGACATGGTGCATTATCCTACTGGAAGTAGCCATCAGAGGATGGGTACATGGTGGTCATAAAGTGATGGACATGGTCAGAAACAATGCTCAGGTAGGCTGTGGCATTTAAACGATGCCCAATTGGTACTAAGGGGCCTAAAGTGTGCCAAGAAAACATCCCCCACATCATTACACCACCACCACCAGCCTGCACAGTGGTAACAAGGCATGACGGATCCATGTTCTCATTATTTTTACGCCAAATTCTGACTCTACCATCTGAATGTCTCAACAGAAATCGAGACTCATCAGACTAGGCAACATTTGTCCAGTCTTCAACTGTCCAATTTTGGTGAGCGTGTGCAAATTGTAGCCTCATTTTCCTATTTTTAGTGGAGATGAGTGGTACCTGGTGGGGTCTTCTGCTGGTGTAGCCCATCCGCCTCAAGGTTGTGCGTGTTGTGGCTTCACAAATGCTTTGCTGCATACCTCGGTTGTAACGAGTGGTTATTTGAGTCAAAGTTCATCTTCTGTCAGGTGGAATCAGTCGGCCCATTCTCCTCTGACCTGTAGCATCAACAAGGCATTTTCGCCACAGGACTGCTGCATACCGTTTTTTTCTTTTTCAGACCATTCTTTGTAATCCCTAGAAATGGTTGTGCATGAAAATCCCAGTAACTGAGCAGATTGTGAAATACTCAGACCAGCCCGTCTGGCACCAACAACCATGCCACACTCAGAGTTGCTTAGATCACCGTTCTTTCCCATTCTGACATTCAGTTTGGAGTTCAGGAGATTGTCTAGACCTGGATCACACCCCTAAATGCATTGAAGCAGCTGCCATGTGATTGGTTGATTAGATAATTTAATTAACGTGAAATTTAACAGGTGTTCCTAATAATCCTTTAGGTGAGTGTATATATAAATAGATGGCTGGATGCATTAAGCTTCATCTAGTTTGTGTACAGTAAACCTTGGAAAATGCGCTTCACTCTTTTCACTCAAGCACCCAACATCATAGGGACATGGCTAAAATTAGTGTCTGTGCCAATATCTCAGAATTGCACTTACATACAGCACTTTAGTAAATGTATACTTTTTCATGTTGAAAAATATTATCTAAAAATAATAAATGATTCATATTTACTGATTTAATTTCTGAATTTTTGTGTATTTTATATAACTTTTATCATGATAATTTTAGTATTCTTGCATATACACAATAATCAGAAAATGCATAAGAGCCGCCTTTTAAAAGCACCACTGGATCAGCCAGATTTTGAAAGCCTAAAAATGGAACAAAAAAACCTTCTTCAACACGTTAAAATTAAACATGTCTGTGTAATTTTCACCTGTCAGCACAAAATTTGATGTTTGCTGCTGTTTTCTGAAGGAGTAACTACAAACTTGTTTTAAGCCTTCAGAGGATGAGCTTTTGATAGACAAAAGATACATTTGGGGTGGAGTATTAAACCTAGGGTTTAGTCTTATACATGCTGTGGCTTTTTACACATCCAAGCTTCTTTTACTTTTCAGCCTGGATAATTCAAGGATATATTGTCATGCTCCATAGTATGACAGAAATGTACTGTGCCGATGTGACTGCATCTAAAAAAGGAGAAATTAATAATTATATGAGCTGAAGAAAGGGAAAGAGACTGAATGGTAAACTATTGGCCTAGTGAAGAGATGCAAGGTGGGGACAGAATAAAAGACCTGGTGGGAGACGATAGTGTAAGTAAGGGAGAGAGAGAGAGAAAGAGAGAGAGAGAGAGGAGAGAGAGAGAGATTTTCATTTAGTCCTCTACTTCATGTGGTTTTTTAATGTTTTTTTTTGCTTTTTTCTTTGTTTTCTTTCTTACATTTGACACTAGGAATTTTAATGTATATTGATATACTGTTGTTGCTTTCCTGTTTTTTATTTTTATTTTAAAATGTATATATTTTAGTTTACTCAATGAATTGTATGTATTTCTTCTCACATTATTATCCTTGATGCTTTGGCAATATTATTATTTCTGACATTCATGCCAATAAAGCAATTTGAATTGAAATTGAATTGAGAGAGAGAGAGAGAGAGAGAGAGGGAGAGGGGAGAAGGAGAGAGAGAGAGAGAGAGAGAGGAGAAGGAGAGATGGGAGAAACTGCCTGTGAAGTGCATGAGGGAGGGAGAATAAAAATGGAAGGGTGATAAAGAGATGGCATAACATCTAAGACTAGAAGCAATTCTCAGTGTCCCTCCTTCCCTCCCACTCCCTCTCATTACACTCGCTGTGTTCTAGCCAGCTCCTCATAAAGTGTCAAGTTCAAGACAGGATGTGACTGTTGTTGTTGTTGTTGTTGTCAAGATTACTTGTGCATGTAAGGCACAGGTGGAGGGAAGTGGCTATCGTCACTCCTGTCGTGTGCAGGCAGACAACAAACATCTGTCAATCAGTTTGCTAGAAAAAGTGGAAGATGGATATGGATATCCAATTTTTTCCTTAATGATTCCAGGTGGTTTGAACAGTAAACAAGAAAAATGAAAGCCAAGGAGCCTCCAATCAATTCTAATGAGCATATTGTGATCTATCTCCCCTTTAGTTAAAGCAACATTGCCCAACTATTTTAAAGCTTCAAAATGATTTTGATGAAGGATGTTAACGGAGGAAGCTAAGAAGTGAAAAGGAAAGAGTGACCAAGCAAGAGGCCACCGGACAAAAGCGAATCTCCAACTGGCTTTTAGTCTTTGGCAACATCTTCAAAAAATAAAAGGGCTAGAAAGTAATATTAGCTAGCATCTTGTGTTGTTGTTGTCTTGCTTGATGTATGTCTGTGTTAGCAAAGTTGTTGAGTTTTTGGTCATAACTAATCTAATTCTAACAAATGGCACCTGTATAGCTGTCAAAATTTATGACTGCTGTGTTTATTAGTGAATTACACTCTGAAACTGTAGGGGTGCCAAATCACAAAAAAAAATATGAATCTTAACCAATGCCTCAACGCAGAGGTCCAGGGTTCGAATCTCTCTCCCCTTTCTCACCTAGCTGTCCTGTCAAATAAAGGCAGAAAAGCCCAAAATAGTAATCTTAAAAAAAAAAATTTCAATAATCAATATTTTTTATATTAAAGCTTTCACAAAACTCTCTCTGTATTTCTCAGTATGGCTATGTTCAGAAGATTTTGTCGTCCGGTAACTTTCGCACGCAGAAACTCAAATGAAGATAATTACCTATTCTGAAGAGTTCATCATGTTTTTTTAATTCTCCGTGTCCTCCTTGGCTACTAGCAACTGCATGGAGGAGGGGTGGGGGCTGTGCCCAATCACGGAAGGCTTGTATCATGTGGACATGCCGACAGTTTTGTTGTCATTACTTGGAATTCCTCATGGGAGCAACAGAAACTATGCACTATAGCTTTAAAAATTGATCAAAATAATAGGTGTGATAGATATGACAAACACATTGCTTTGGTTTTCTTGCCCACAAACTTCACTCTCAACCTAATTTCTAGCTGCAGCAGGAGGCTTTTTTTCTGAAAAAAAAGAAAAGAATTGCTGGAGACCAAAACAGAGCTAAAAAGAGGGAATTTTGGACTTTACTTAATTACATAACCAGAAACATGACCCCAAATGAAGGCTAATGTTGCTTCATAGATGCTGAATATGTACATTAATAAGCAATGAATGTTAAACATGTCAACTTTCTGAGATGGTCCACTGCCCTTAATTGGACAAAATATAAAATAATGCAACTTTAAGGCATGGTTAAATGTAGACAACTGACATGCAGATTCCCAGCCTTGGAAATAAAATCATGAGCCAGGTTTCCTTTACACTGAGGGTCCTATTTTAACGATCTGAAGTATCAAACGTGAAACGCAAGTAGCTTTGTGGGCGGATCTCGGGCGCTGTTGCTATTATACCGGCGGGATAAATGACTCTTGCGCCCGACGCAAATCTAAAATGGGTTGGTCTGAAGTAGCTAGGTGTGGTTTGGGCGTAACGTGCAATAAACCAATCAGAGCGTCATCTCACATTCCCTTTAAGAGCAGGCGCACTTATTCAATGGCGGATTGCTATTATGACAGCGGATTTGTCTGGCGCACGTCAGCGGGCGCTGTCTGGGATGCAGCAAAGTAATAATTGCCCGTCTTGACCGGCTGGCGATGTTGCTGCGGCCATTGAGCGTGAGCCTCCAAACACACCACCTGCTCCTCTTGTGCCCCTTCCTCCTCCCCCCCACTCCATCTCCGTCCACCCGCTCCACCAGGCACGCATCGCGCATTGCCACTCCCGGACCAGATCCCGCCGGAGTGTCCAATCCCACCGTAGTTCAACATCACGTCTCCTTAAGTCCTCTAATATTTCCTCATTTATGTCATAAACACATCCATGATTCATGGAAATGAAAAATGGGAACTGCTGCATCCGTGTAGATGAGAGAAGCAAAGTGTAAGCGCGTTGTGCACACGCTACATTATGGCCAAGCAAACACCCCTAAAATAGCATCTGAATAACACACCAATGACTTTAGACCAGGTTTTTCCTTGTCTGTGGCCGAATTGTTTTCTGAAACTGCAAAATAGCACCAGGGAACGTTTGCGCCTGAACACGCCTCCTCTTTTCGCTGAACCGCCCCCGGGAGTGCAAATGCAAATACATTCCCTACCGACGTGCGTCTGTGGAGGGAAAAGTCCGCTGTGCGTCGGGTGCAAAGTAGGAATGATATTCGTCGGTGTACAAAGACATCTGCGCTGAGTGTAAGATAGGGCCCTCAACCCCATCTTGCGTTGGCACTGAATATAAATATAATCATCATGTATAATCATTAATGTATGAGCAAATGGACAAATCTGCTTTCTCTTTTCTGAAATAAGACAATCACTACAGTCCAATATGCAAGGTGTCAACAATTGGTGTCAACAATTGCTTAAATCTCATTTGTCTCTACCAAACAGTAATAACCTTCTTTGTTCTCCATTTCCACACGCTGCATTTCCTGACAAGGATTACTAAGATAAATCCATAAATAATTACACAACTTACTCACTGAAAAAGTGAATTAACTGTTTTTTTAACTGCTGTAAGCCCCTAATCAAGTCAATCCAGTGTCTCTTAATACTGCTTTTCAATTAAGATGATAAAGAACTAAATGATAGACGCCATTGAAAGTCAGTCCTCGAATCCCGGATCATATCTCGCCTTTTTTCACTGATGGAGAAAAACAATTTAAAAAGCAATGAATGTG
The DNA here is from genome assembly GCF_010015445.1 of Perca fluviatilis. NCBI lineage: Eukaryota > Metazoa > Chordata > Actinopteri > Perciformes > Percidae > Perca > Perca fluviatilis. Next base: position 11,613,276 of record NC_053119.1, on the reverse strand, counting down.
TTTTGAAAGCATGAAATGTTGTGCACTTAAACAGAGAAACGAGTGGAGGGGAAGGTGGTGATGGGATGTCATTTAAGACACAACAGCGGAGTCAATGACTAATTTTCACAAACAAAACACAAGCTTTTCTATGTGTGGTGCCCCTTCTTGACTCCCCAACCATAAGTTAAACCCCATATTAGAACCAACTATTATCATCTCTTGAATCTCTCAAGACGCAGGTTTACTTTATACCATTTAATAGCCTTTAATGTTTTTATTTCCTCTATCCCAATATGATTTATTCATGAACTGCTGTTTGATGAGGGAGTTCTTTGAATGGAAATACTGTTCCCTTATGTTTGGTTTTCTTGGTTTTACTCTGTTGAAATAGTTTACCTTCCCAATAAATTAACCTGTGTGTCCCTTTTTCTCCAGTGTCCCAAAAATGAGAAAATATTGACTCTGCAAATTCACAAACTTTATGCATATCAGCAGGGTTTTGTGTACAAAGTCATTAGAACAGATGCTGCTCCACACTGCTATGCTTCTTGCTGACAACTTTACACTGCACCAAAATCATCTCTTATGCCAAATTGTCTTCCTCACAGCATAAATTCGCTGTGCTAAATCTAGCATGGCCTTTAGCTATGGGTGTTGCTGTGCGTCAACAGAATGATGTGTAAGGATGGCACCCAACCTGCTCTTCATAAGGCTGCTGATTGCTGGCTCTTATTACTTGGCTTCATATTGATTTCATGGCATGTCAGCGTGTAATTGTGATTCACGGCAGTAACAAGTGCTGTATCAACATTTCCGCTCCTCTCTGACCCGATAGGACTTGACGGTGTCCTTGGGTCAGGTTTGTAACATTAACTAAAGTTTACAGCTGTCGTTATCTCAGATTAATGACAAATAGAGACATATGGAGGTGATACTGTACCATACCCCTCACTAGGGTTATTTACATGAACACTATTGATTTTAAAAAGCCTCTGCTGATCTTTAACCTGCACCAAGGCAACACTCTGTCTGCATGCTAATTTAAACATATTAACACCTGAATAAAATAACTTTGTTACGGCTGTTTGTCACATTCATTGCAGACTCCTTATTACAGCCTTTATAATACATTCATTAACCAATGTCCGTTGTAACACTGGACATAAACCAGTACTGTATATACATTTATTGAGAACAAAGCTGCACTTAAAACTGCACTAATTCATATTTTTATATTAACTTGGATCAAATTAAAGGGCTCTCTCTTAGTGACAAACCCCCAAGGAATTATAACCAGACACTGCAGTTCCCCTTAGCTAAACCGAGCTTCATAGCATCTTTCAGCTTGCTGTTTTGGTTTTACAGCGTATAATGTTGTTTTTTTGGCATTTTCTTTGGCTCAGCACTCTCGCCAAACTTTTTTCCAACCACAGTAGGCAGCTGTTCTCAGCAGAAAAGCTCCATTTGCAGGCAGACACAATTAGGGACTAACTTGTTAATCATTTTGCAGCTAATCAGCTGTATGTTCACCTCAAAAGTTGGTGTAGACCAAGACAGAGCTAGTAGGTTCACCAGCTGGCTGCTAATGTTGCTCTGTGTCTGCTGGATGTCTAAATTGTCAATTGTTTGGTAACAAGTTCACAATGACAACGTTATTATATGGTAATAATATATCAATGTTGTGTTTACAGCTTGTTCTGCTGCCCCCAAGTGCCCGATAAAATCAATAGATGCTGCTTTAAAAATACAGGGTCCTTCTTATCAGATGTACTTCTCGTAGACACTGTAATATACTCACAGTATGGATACTTGTATGGGTGATACAGCAATAAAAATGTATGGCACAGCAAAGCATAACAGATTGAGTAAAATGCCTGCCATGGCTTGCAGGATAGTAACATTTGTATATGAAACTGTATCAACACAGCTATAAGAATCTCATTCCATTGGGAGCACTTCGCATTCAATCTCCAAAGCTGAACTCTAAATCAGACATTCTATTTCCTCTGACACTTAAACCTGTTGTCACGAGTAGATGTTTGCTTTTATAAGACAGTCCAGCTGGTATTTGTCTTTTACACTAGTTGCAATTGACAGACTGTGACTTTGAAAAGATAACCCACCAAATGAGCTTGAGGGAGAAAGTTCTGTCAGCATTGGTAATTACGGAGTTAGAAAATATAACTACAGTGACTCTCTTGAATTGTTCTGAGGAAATTCAGTTTTAAAGCACAAAGCCTGATTACCAATTTGGTTGATTATTCATTAAAATGGGTCTACATCCTCCTCCGTGGTTTCCTCCCACTGCTTGTGCTGACTGTGGCAAAGCAGGGCAATAAAACAAATTGGTTTTTACATAGATACAGGTCCACATATCTGCACCCAGCCCACTGGTGGAAAGAAAAAAGGCACACCTCTAAGTAGTGGTTTTGTCTTACTGAGGAGTGACAATGGCAATTCACATAATCAGCAGTCATTTAATAAGGCAGGGGTCCCCTAACGGTTGATGCACCAGGATCCATTATAACTTAACGACTTACTTAATTAAAATTATAACACCGTATCTGTGCAAGTAGAGGTAAGAATTTAATGATATATATGATTTTGTTTCTCCACCTAAAAAATAATAACAGCATGTTCATAAAGATTTTTAGAAAAATGACATGACTGAATTTTGCAAAGTAAGGACATGCAACATGCAGATACAAAAGCACAACTCCTTAACTCTAAAAGCAGTCCCACTCTGCATTAAAGCATTCAGCACCACACAAGACGTCGATGTAGCAGATCATCTTTGGATGACTGATGTTTTTGGCAAATTAATACTCTAACTATAGTTACAATGTATAACACAAAGGGCTGTGTACTTCCTGGAACATTTGTATTAGTGCAGTTAGAAACTTAGAGCCAATAGCCTGTCCTTAATTCTCTCTCATGTTGCCATGGAAACAAGAGAAGAAGTAGGGAACACAGGAAATACATTTATATTTTCTCAAAGTACAAGGACTTGTCTTCAGGTTGACTAATTGTGTGCTGTAATTTTTTCAAAAAGAAAAAGAAGCACGTAGCCTTCACATGTACTGAAAATAAATAGATAACACAAATATGAACTAGGCAATTGTAAAAATTGTCAAACCATGTCTAAAATCTTGCATTATCTTTTGTGTCATTGATCAAACATAACATTTTGCATTTGGATGACACTTAAAGTATCTCAATATTTAGTGCTAAAGAATAACTGAAAGATCAAAAATCCAATATACCTCATTTACAGTATAAATTATGTCCTACAGTGGTTAGATAGATAGAGGGCCTGCAGGTTTGAACTTTCTATATACAATCTACATACTGCACATGAATCTCCATTATTTCCATATAGGGAGAATGCAAAATCACATAGTTTTACTGGCAAGTGAGGAGGAAAAGACTGAATCCTACTTTATACCTATGTGCCAGTAGAACAGTTTTATGTTGCCAAAACACTAAGTGCTTTCAAAAATTATTTTCTTTGGCATTTTTTCCCCAGTAAAAGTGAAGTAAGCTGCCTTCCTTGCTAAAGCAGACTGCAAGACAAACAAGGTGTTATTTCACCTCTCTCACACAATATTTCACTTGTCTATTCCATTTTGGGTTACTTCACACTTAAATGTTGTGAGCGTCCACAATGTCATGTTTACAAAGTAAGGTATAGATTTAGTCATAAATTGAAATTGCTATTGATGTGTGTTGCGGTTGTTTTAGGCTCACTCATGTATCACTTTCTTGACTATATGTCAAGCCTAGCATTACGGCTGACTGTGGAGTGATACCGGAGTCATTATGCCTATCCAATAGTAATGCTATACTATTTATAGAAGAGCAATGCCAACTCATTGTTATCTTATATTCACTGCAAAGGAGGGACATGGACTGAAGTTCTTTTATATTGTTGTTAATTCTAACATATATAATGCTCACGTTTTCACCAAAAAAAATTTGTGTAACTGTCCCATGTAAGAAAGCTTTTTTGCACACCTCTTTTGTCAGGCAGGTGCGTAGGATATGATCAAAAGTGGCAGATCAAAATTTTTAGAGAAAATCCTGCACACTGACTAATTTATTTAGAAGAAAAATACAACGTTTCGGTCTCAGACCTTCATCAGGTAAATTGTAACTGTCCCATGAAATGTAGATTCAAAATGTGTGTGTTGTTCAATGTATATTGAATTGTTTCTCTTTTTTTACCTCATATCTCTCGATACTCAAAGAAATATATCCAATCCAGTGTATCTCGGAAAATTAGAAGGCTTAAAAGTGCTTTAGTCTTTGTATTTATCATACAAAGTAAATCAGAAGAAATTAACACCTCAAATTTATGAATTGACTCATAAATCAGCAGCGTGACTGTCCATTAGCTTTCATCTTCCCACAAAAACTGACAATGACCTTTGTATTTGAAAGAAGATAAGTGAACTGTCAAATCCGTGACTTTGTGCCACCAAACCACAATAATTCAACCGCCTTCGCCTCGGACCCTCTTCTGCTAGGAAGTCGTAAGGCAAGGACAGGGAACAACAACCTTTCTGTGGCTCTGAGAAAAACCACCATTCATACAGTTGTATTTGCATAACTATCCCGACCTGCACATAATTAGTCAAATAACCTTGAGTCAGCCATAGAATGAGTTGTGGCTAATTAACTGTGCAGTTTGTAAGACGGTGCCAGTGGAATGCTCATGGCGCAGAAATACGTCCACAGATTTTAGAGCTATAAAACTCCTCATTGGGTACATGAAGCAGTACGTTTATGATGAAGTTACGATTACATGTGCAGAGCAATAGCCTATAGTGACGTTTACCATCTTTGTCAGTGTAGGGAGATGGAGATGTAACTCAAGAATATAAAAAGGCATGAGGTCATACATCATACTACTTCTCATCCGTTTTAACAGAAAAGCACAAGTGAAACTTGAAGACACCAAATCATCAACAATGAAAAGGGAACTCCCTGCCGAGTTCAACAATAGCTCACACAAGTCTCTACGTCATACGGTTCATTAGCTGTGAAAAGGGGTGTGGCAAAAGCGTAGGGGGCGGGTCAAACCATCACCAATTAAAAAGGAAGTCTGTGCTGAGTTCAATGATACCTCACATAAGACTCTACCTTAAAGGGTCAAAAGTTATGAAAGGGGGCGTGGCTTAACCATAGGGGGCGGGCCAAACCATGACCAATGAAAAAAGAAGTCTCTGCTGAGTTCGTTTATACCTCACATAAGACTCTACCTTAAACGGGTCACCAGTTATGAAAGGGGGCGTGGCCTGAGTAAGTGGGCGGGCCAAACCATCAGCAATGAATAAGGAAGTCTCTGCTGAGTTCAATGATACCTCACATAAGGGTATACCTTAAAGGGTTCAAATGTTATGAAAGGGGGCGTGGCCTGAGTAAGCGGGCGTGGTTAAAGTATAGGGGGCGGCCCAGTATCACATGTAGACCACACATTATAAGTTTCATGTAAATCGGATGATGTTTGTCGTATAAGGCGCATTTCCTGTTGCCAGCAGGGGGCGCTATGACCAAAAGTCAATTTTGGCCTGTAGGTGTCCTGGCCCCTTGTTAATCCTGTGACGTCTGATGAAAAGTTTTTCTTTTAATAACTTTTCATCGTTAAGGTGTTGGGATGGTACAGACCAAGTTTGAAGTCCATCGGATGAAATCTCTAGGAGGAGTTCAAAAAGTAAAGTATAGCACCTTGACTTTTAGGCCTACTTCCTGTTGCCACTAGGGAGCGCTATGACTTTAAGTAAATATCGGCCTTTATTTGTCCTCAGGGTTGGACTCTTATGAATCCTGAAAAGTTTCGAGCCAGCTGGACAATGTACACTCAAGTTACACCCACTTCCTGTTTCGGCAGCGAAATGCACAAAATGGCCGCCCCGCCACGGCCACGTCCTATGACGAAAAGTTTTTCTTTTAACAACTTTTCATCTTTAACGTCTTAAGATGTTACAGACCGAGTTTGAAGTTGATCGGATGAAATCTCTAGGAGGAGTTCGTTAAAGTACGACATGTGGAAATGGCCAAAATCGCACTCATTTCGAACTTTGAAATCAATATGGCGGATTTCCTGTTGGGTTTAGGGTATGGCTCTAATGAATAATATTTTTTGTACATCTTGACATGTTACATATGTGTACCAAGTTTCGTGAGTCTACGTTAAACGCACTGCAGGGGCTAAATTTTCTTAACATTCTAGGGGGCGCTAGCCAGCCATTTTTGTGCACCTATTCTTGAAACCCTTAAAATACGTAAATTTTCACCAGACTTGATGCGACCGCCAAATTTGGTGAGTTTTTGAATATGTTAAGCCCCTCAAAAAGCCAATTCATTTGACAGGAAAATAATAATAATTCCTTCAGTTTCAATAGGGCCTTCGCCGCTGTCAGCGCACGGGCACTAATTATGAGAAAAATATAATAAGTAGGGGAGAAAACAGTTTGGACTGATATCAAACAAGGACCACGGCTTCAGGGAAGGCATTGCCAACTAAATGTGTTATTTGGTTCTAAAATCATGTTTTGTATTAACTTTTTTTTCAAAACCATTCTTCAAAAGTAAAGTGAAATGGTGAATGTGTTTAACGTTGCTTTTCAACAGTATTTTGAATCAGATATTATGAAGAAAGCAATCAAAATGTTGGACCCTGATTTGCTGGCAGTACCGTGCCAGCAGCTCCTGATTGAAACAAAGGAAACCTGCTGAGTGTAAACATTCTGGAGAGAAATGACAAAGCAATTACTGCATATCTAGCTGATTGGAGAGGTTAGATGGGTTGTTTAGTGAAGGACACCAATCAATTTCAAGCCCAAATAGAAAGTGACTACAAAATGGGTAACTTTTTAAAACTGACTATAAATTTTGTACAAACTCTTTCAAAATGTCGCACTCTGACTCAATGGAATACTGTGGAACTTTTAACAATGTTGTTGTACGTTTTCGATTGGGGCCTCTGTCTCTCTATCAATATGGTGTTCACAAAAGGCTGCTATTAACATACCATTTATAGGACATAACATCACAAAAAAAAACTGGCAGTTAACAATACCATGTGTTACACTGCTTTATTGAATACTCAATTCTGATTGATCAACTACAGCATTCTACGGTTTGTTATTTTTAATTATTACACGGCTTGGTTGAATACTTGATTCTGATTGGTCAGTCACAGCATTCTGCGGTCTGCTATTTCTGTATAACAGACCATTGCTAAGTATAACAGACCGTTGCCATGGATGGAGTTCTGATTATAGACTCTGGCGGAGCATTTTTGAATCAATAAAATTGTTTTGAAATCAATGTTTGTTCTTATGCTGAGCTCGTACCGCTGACCAGCGGATCACAAAGGGAGAGAGAGGGTGGAGAAAACAGGGATCGCTAACAGACCTAATGGCAACAGTGCAAACAGAGCATTAGTTAGCTCCAAGACTAGCTTACCCCACAGGGGGCGACCAGGCTTCCGCAGGAGAGCCGTGCTCATCAGTGCGAAACCGCTCCGACCGGGACGCAGGTGTCATCAGCAGGTAACCTCTGTATGAGTACACTGTCAGTGTACAGATAATAACAGATAATGTCCTGGCAGAAAATTACCACTACCTTTTCCATTAAGGTTATGGACATTTCTGGAAATCAAAAAACGTATATACGTATTCTGTAGATCAGTTGCCTTTATGTTACCAGCTTATAGGGCCATGGTGACCAGACGTCCCCGTTTTTGGTGGCCTGCGTTAACACAAAGCACTGCTATTTTGAGTAAAGTAAAGTAAAAGTAATGTAGTAAAATACCTGGGTGACAGAGTTGATGTCTCAATCGCGTCATGCTCTTTTTTTTTTTATACAGTCTATGTGATTGCCTCACAGACAAACATATGTGAGAACACTGCACTGTCCCGTTAAATTGTAGGAATTCTTAATTGTGCTGCTCTGCAGGGTTTGGTAAAATTGTAGGCCTACTTTAGAGCAGCTTTTTTAAACATTATCTTTGTCTTCCCATTTTCTTTAGTACTGTATCCAATATTAGGGCTACATATGGTTTTACATTAGTCACTTTTTTTATAAAATGTAAGTTTTTAGGCTAAGGCCTAAGGTTTAATCATTTAATCCGAACTTTTTTTTTACCAGTATGTCAGTTTGTTGCAGCACAACAACAGTTACAATGGTCAAATTACATTAAACTGGAATTGTCTCTCTGTTTTCTTTAATAGTTAAGAGCAACGGATAGGCCTATTTTATTGATATTGGCCGCTAAACTCAAATTGCCCCCGGTTTTCATTTGAGAAATGGTGACCTTATTATATCGGTAAACGCTGGCTCCTTACCGTCTTCTTCTTCTGAAAGCTAACAGCTGTGGCTTTCCAATGCTATTCTGTTCCCGGGGAGATGGTAGCCAGTACAAAATATTTCAGACTTCTATCCAGTCTGGAATTTCTGCTTCTTTTCGGGGACTTTCGGGGACAATAACTCCATACTCTTTGATCAATAATTGATAGTCTTGTTGTCCATATTTTATCCATTATCGACCATCCATTAACGTTTACTGTGGTTAGCTTTGTTGCTAAAAACAAATAAACACGTATTGCCATTCCTGTGAGAACCAACTCGGAGGTTTGATTATGTCTGTGTGTGAGGCGTGTCAGTGCGTATACTTCACTTCCCATCAAATACAGTCGGAAAACGCATAGGTGACTGACCCAAATGCTCTGTAAACAGGGACTGCTTTGTTTAAAAGTTTAAGGTTATTACCAATTGAAAGCTGCATGGGCTGCCTAAAGCCCCCTACTTTCAGCGCTGTTGTCCTGCTCGCTCTACATTATCCCTTACACCCCTGTAAGTGACTACTTACCCATATTTAACCAGCCAATTCTATCGATACAGATATGCCGTCATCTTTTAGAAGATACATGAAACAAAACTACAGACATAACTGCCATATATGGCAAATAATATAAATGTGTACTGTAACCAGACAGCCAAGCAATTATCAAGCCAAGTGTGACTCACACTGCCACAGCTACTAAAGTGATGAAAGTCCAGGGGTTGTTGCTACAGTGCAGCTTTGTTAGTGCACATGTCAAATTACCCTCTAAGGGTCTTTCCCGTCAGAAGAGTATTTATGTAACATATTTATGATTAAAATATTCTAATTAATTTTGCTCCACAACATTCACATAAGGATGGCCATTTCAGTTGCAACTTCAGCCGCAGGCAACAGTAAAGCTTCCATTAAAAATGCAATGCCAGAAAGAATATACTTAACTTCCTGTGAATGAACATGGACAATACGGTGTTATTAGCTGCTGTTAAGTTCTACATTGACACAGGCCTACAACTTATAACAAACATTTATCAGATTTCCAAAGTAATCATCCAGCAGTCAGAATTGTTACCAAGTAACTGTGATTTGACAGCAAAAGATGCAGTGTCATTCATTCATTCATTCTGCCATGCTTGCATGGATACACGAATAATAGATATGTGCAGATTTCCTTAAATGTCTGTATTTAGACTTGCATTAACAACACACATACACATGCTCAAGGCTTTCAATTAAGTTTGCAGGCAATTCAGGCTGCATCTAACCTTTTTCCCCTTATGTTTATTTAATATCAAAGAATAACACAAATTAGTAAGACCTCTTGAACTCTGGGCTTTGATTGATTATTAACCATCCATTCAGCACATTTTCTTATCCTTTCAAAGTCATGAGCCTTTGGTCAAGGTATAGATCAAAATGTATCTGATATATGCCCTCTGTGTAATCACTTATACTTTGCTGTCAGCAAAGAAGCTACAGCATGAGGGGTGGACTTCACTATAAACAAACCAACAGTACAGCCATGAATTCCAATGAGATCTTCTCAACGACATCATCTCCTACACACCTAATAAGAATTTAGCATGCACCCACTAACTCACCTGTGAGCACATGATATCAAGGGGAAATACTGGAAAGCGTTTGTCACACTGGCAATACATCAATACTCAGATAGGAGTCACTGATAAGCATTCACTGCATAAAAAAAGGAATCAATTCTACCTAGGCAGCGCTAGTTCTGCTCCTAAATAGCCATCTGCACTATCGGAGATGAGCATAGTAGGAATACATAAATAAATAAGCAGCAAGCACTATGAAACCGGCCGCGGGTGCAGGGTGAGTGAAACCAAAGCACGCAGAGGCTGACTGTTGGTCATAGTGGTGGTGAAAAGCACATCACTCATCACACACTCTGGAGTGAGCAGCAGGATTAGCAAGTGGTAGTCTCTTCCAGTCAATATAGCCTGCATCCTATTAGTCCAACACTCATTTCCTCTCATTATCAACTGTATCAATAACCCAAACAAGTCAAGAGACAGACAAAACAGACGTTTTAAGTTTAAACAAATATAGGCCATGTAAATATGTATTATTATAGACCTTGAAATAAGGGCCACTTCCACCTTCAATTAGTTATCTATTCAACAAACTGCAGTTATATTTTAAACCTTTTATCTCCATACATTACGGTTGAAATAGTGTATTCTCTACACTGCCAGGCATGTTGTTCTGGTGGAGAAAACCAAAAAAAAAATTTTTAGGCAAAATAAATACATTTAAAAACACATTTGAACATATTTACAGACTTGACAGCTCTGTGAGGCTGTACTTAGGCAAGCGGTGCGTACAGTTAAGCACTTACATCAGCATGCTAACATGCTCAGACGACAATATTAGCATGCTGATACTTAGCAGGTTTAATGTTTTGTTCACCATCTTAGTTTAGCATGTTAGCATGCTAACATTTCTGAATTAGCATAAAGTACATTTGAGGCTGATAGGAATGTTATTATTTTTGCAGGTATTTGGTCATAAACTGGACAATTTAAAATGTTGACTCAATGATGGAACTAGACGAAAAGTCAGGGGGTCACCAAAATAACAAGGATTCATCCTCTTAGGACCATGGATACATGTGCCTAATTTCATGGCAATCCATCCCATATTTGTTGAAATATTTCAGTCAGTACCAAAGTTGTAGACCGACCTGCCACTGCGAGTGTGGCTGAAAATATCAGAATCAGCCTTTTAAAAACATTTCAAATACGGTGTGTATGATGTAAACTCCACTTTATATATTTTTAAATCCCCCAGATCCCCTTCATGACCTGAAGTGTCCTCACTGGTAGCTCTAGCTCTGATTTTAACATTTGTAATAATTTTTGCTGAACTATTTCAAAATTTTAAACTGATATTTTAAACCACAGTTTTACTGTCCTAGCATTAAGCACATTTCGTTGACCGAGATGCAGCTCTTTGATGAGACTAATATTGCTTTTGTCAGACTGTCAGAGGTACCCATTCTTTCAACTCTTTTATTGCTTGTAAAACGACTTCCTTCTAGCCAATGACTAGCATGCATCTGTGCCACCATCAATAAAAACAGCTTTGGCTTGTGTTTTAAGCAGCTGTTAACAACTCCTGGAAAACTGGGACAGCAGGTAAATTGATATTGCAAACCATTTCCAGATCAAAGACGAAAGGAGATATTGAGGAACTAACAGTACCACTGAAGACAGATACATTTAGGGTGTAGCAGCCCTTGGAACCAAAATGAAGAGGAGTCTCGAAAATGGGTGCAATAACGTTTATTGCCGTTCTTCCAGCACCGTGAAAAAAAAAATGATACAAATAAGAGCAAGTAAATAAATTAGAAATAAAGTGCATGGGTTTATGCAAAATATTAAACTGGATGCTCAAATGATAAATTAAGACTATGCTCATATGCAAATGCAATAAGCTACAATAAAGCCAATGTTCACATTAATTTGCTGACCCGTATTGACGAACTCATAACTCAAGAAACATTGCAAACATCATTTAACACTTTACATTACAAAGTTCACTTGGATAACTGAAAATGACACTTAAAAGATTTCATACCTCGCTCCACTTTCCAAGGGTGCAAAAACTAGCAGTCTAATTTAGCTGTCCATTAGGCCCTTGCAGGTAATTCACAACAGACTTAACACGAGCATATGAGTTCAAAATATAATCCGAAACGAAGATATGCACATAAGCTGAGAAAAATGTTGAGTTTATATACTGTGTAGTACATGTGGTGTATGTTTTACGCAAGAGACAGAGAAAACGTATGGCTCTTGTTTAACAGAGTTTTCCACGCGCTGCAATCTTTTTTTTTTTGCTTTTGCAGCTTCCCCTGTTCCATGTGTTTTCAAAATAAAAGTCTCTTAAATTATGATCACTTACATAGGGATACTGCAGAAGAAGTAAGATCATGGGTGCGTTCATGCAGTCTCTGCTGTGCAAGATGACTGAAAACTCGGGTTGGGCATGATGTCTGCCTTTAACATGCTGTGAAGATATTTTTGTCTTTTTTTTTTTGTTCCTAGTTGGTTACGTGGAGCAGACAAACAGTGATTTTTTTGGATACAAATGTGTGATCTAATTAGAGAGGCACAGCTGCAAAAGATTCACTGTGAATCTGTGTGTCCTGCCAGAAGAGACTTCACTCACTTCAATTTTTCAATTCATGAGACACTAAGAGTGAGTGTTCTCTGCCACACACCAGCAGAGCTTCATAACTTTACCTAATTACACATGTGGAGAGCACTCTCAACATCTAAAAACATCCTAAACTCATCTCAAGTTTAGTCGGCGCTCACAGCTATTTTAGTCCCATCATGTATTACCAGGTAACAGATTGTTTAGTGCTACTTCAAGCTGCAAGTAATTCAGGCAAGAGCAGCAACTGCCATTTCAGTCTTATGTCCCATCAACAAGTGTAAATAAACACAAAAGCAAAACACCTTTCAGAGAACATGTTGAGTCAAAGACATTGTCCAGATTGTTGCAGATTGTAATAACCTCAGTTAGCGTAAATTACATTTGAATGTCAACCACAAATCTGAAAACTCCAGCTAATGCCAAAGCAGAGACTATGTATCAACAAATATGTCAGACACTGTGTAAATGAAATCTAATATATTAGCCACAAATGTCATATTTACAAAAATGTATTGCCAAGGCAAGTTATTTCCAGGTAGTATTTCTAAACGTTGATGTCAGAAAACAAAAGAAAACTAAAAAAGTATAAACTCCAGGGAACTTCATCATGTTTTCACGAGTAGAAGGCCACCCTAAGGGGCACTTCATGATGTTTTTTCTGCTGGAAGGGCAGTACCTAGAGGGTACTTCAACACTCACGTTTTCTCCATTTAAGGGCACCCTATAGGGACCTTTATCATGTTTTATCTGGCAGGGGACATCCAAGCGAGCACTCAGGCAGCCGTGTTCAAACATGGGGGCACCAAGAGGGTGTACCGGCTTAAGAGCGGCCCTGACAGCCCTAAATGTTACTGTAATGATTTACATCCAAAAGCAGATGCAAACATCAATTTAATTAATAGCCTTGTAAAATGAATCCTACATAAATAAGTTACATTAGAAGAAATATCTAATTAAGTGTCTGAGATTTCACAGGAACATAATTTTCTGTGTTTAATTAAATTGAGAGTGGCTAAGTGACTGGCAAACTAATTTCAGACTGAATCATGAAGTATTTTAATTCTACTTAAAGATTTCTTCATACAAACTCTTACTAAAGAAACCAGTAAGATGACAGAATCCTTTAGGAACTATTTTTGAATGGGATACAAGTATCACTAAGCAATTAGCGGTAGCAACCCATAGAGCAACCTTCAAAAAGTTTTTCAAAAGTAGTAAAGCTTTGTTCTGTTAAACAATAGGCATCTAAAAAAATACTTTTTTGTCACAGATATGGTAAAATCAGTAAAAATGACCAGGATGAGTAAGATGTCAGTTTGAGAAAGGTACTGAAAAGAACATCCTCTTCAGCAAGGGAGTGTACACTGAGAAGGGGAAACACTGGTGATGTGCTAAACTGGTTCCCCATGGTAGAGGATGCTCCATCTGTTGGCAGCACCAATAAGATGAGATGAAACTTTGATGATTTTTGCCTGGAAATTGGGCCACTACAGCTGCAAAACAGAAGCTGGATACAGTGAAAGAAAGCAGTGTAAATAAGAATGTAGGGTTATACTGAAAAATGTACAATGTGATAGGATAGCACTTTATTGAATCCCATGGGGACATCTGGTCATGAACAACTTCAACACAACATTTTAGCTTAAAAGAGTTGAGTATCTATAACAAATGAGGCCAATCCATTTCCAGCAACTAATAACTCACACATGCACTGCAACCCTGAAATTACCTAGACATTAGATGAACTGTATGTGAAAATGCAAATGTCCGAATCAGTTGGACTGAACATTAAACAAAATTTACCCTGCCAGCTCCCTCATACAAAGTCTGTGTAATGTCTGATTGAGCCCAGTACTTAGTATCGTGGTGTCAATTCTCTAGGTATCGATTCTTCCACTCCCCTCCTTCAATTGAAGCTAAAGCATGGAAATCACCAAAATCAGGGTCATGGGAATTCAACAGACAGAGACAAAACTGTACTGTACTATTGATAGAAAAATATAAATATATTTAGAGAATGATAATATAAAGACAACAATATGAACAAGTACATGTGGAATAAAGGAATTCAATTTTGTATCAAGGAGGCTGCATTGGACCTATAAAATGTAATTTCAAGTGAAGCTGTAAATACAAAGAGGCCGCTTTGAGTGTGTATGTGTGTGTTGCCAGCTCTCTATCTTATCAGAAACTCCAGATGGAAGAACAATATGTACAGCGTATGAAGCACGTGTGTGTTAGTGTCTTTTCACCTTAGCACAGTGATAACCCGACTTTATTTACAGACAGAAGTAGCTACTGTACATAGAGATTAAAGTATTCAGATGCATGCACATCAGATTGATATATTCTTGGAAAAAAGAAAGATGTAGCCACCCAGGAGAGATAGTTTACCTCTGCTTCAACATAACAGCTGTCAGCAAGAATACTAGTCTACATTTACAAGGCATGATCCGACCTGAAGTTCATATACCACCTTAGAGTTCAGATGCAAAACATCTGCAAAGGATTCTGTGTAAGAGAAATATGTGGTGATTAATGATTTCTTCAAATTTAAAGGTGCATTTATTGTCATTCACAGAGAAAGGAATCTGCATTTAACCTGATTCTATAAGCTTACATAGGGGCAGTCGGTAGCCGCAGGCGTCTGGGGACCGACTCCAGTGTTTTTGCTCATGCCTTTTAGTCAAAGAGCACCGACCCAAGGACAGCTGAGACAGATAACCACATTTTTCAACTAGACCTGTGTGTTTGGCTTTACCAGCCTGTAATATGTGCATCATTGTTTTAGGTTTCTAGGAATCACAATTACTATCACATTAAAACTGTTCTTTATTGTACCACCTAAAATAAGACCCAAGGTCCTCCTCTGGCATTATTTAGGAATGTTTGTCATGCCTTGTGTATTTGTACTTGTTTATTATTCATATCCTTTATAACAAAGCCATGAAACACAAGTCAGTGTACTCAGTGGAAATGTGTGACAAAGATGAATGTATTAGCCTGGCCTAGAAGAAGTCATGAGGTAGCAGGAACTGGCAACACAGAAAAAAAAATTATACTCAGGAGGAATCTCTGGAAATACATTTCCAACTAGTCTCTGGCTGCGACCTGAAAACAGTATTGTACAGTAGTACATACCTGGTTTTTGAAGATAGTATAACCATTTAAAGAATCTGAGATAATCCCTTTTATAGACTATTGTAGATAACTGCAGAAGTCATTTTAAACAAAGTCGAGAAGCAGCTAAATCAATGTAGATTAAAAGATCCATTATCCACACTGAAGCATTGTTCCACACTTCACCATGGGCGTAAATCTGATCTAACAGTAAGGGGGGACAATAAACATAAAATTTCTGAAGAGCAATTTTGAAGGGGACACAATTAATACAGCCTCAATTATACTCGTAGACGACATGTATACACAGAGGAAAGCCTTAACATTATCATTAGTGTAGCATGGAGACTGTACCATTATCCTTCTTTTCAGTGTTTCTCGTGATTCAATGAAAAAGCTGACTAAATTGACCAAAATATTCTTCTTTAAAACCATGTATATATTTTTAAGTTGTTTACAATCAAGCCACAAAAATACCTTAAAACATAATGACTTATTTTGAAAAAGTGTCCCCATATAAAAGCAATACAATGCTTTTGTACACTTGTTAAATTAGCTGATCATAATGTAAATTAGTGAGCCACTGGTAAAGCTCATCTGCTGACCCTGACAGCACACACCTCAAAAAATATGAACTAAGCTCAACACATACCTTAGACTCTCCACCTGACTGTCCCTGGTCTCCCTGAGACTCTCCACCTGACTGTCCCTGGTCTCCCTGAGACAGACTCTCCACCTGACTGTCCCTGGTCTCCCTGAGACTCTCCACCTGACTGTCCCTGATCTCCCTGTGTCTCTGTCCCAGTTCTTTCTGTCTCCTTTGCCTGTGAGATAGGCCTAGTGACGTTAGTATTTCCATAAGCACCCATTCTTATAAAGATGTTACCAAATTGTCTTGATATGAGGATTTATTGTACTTACTTGGCGTTTTGGTGTAGGCCTACTGAAAAAGGATCTTATGCCTGTTTTTCTTTTTCTCTGTCATTTTATCTGGACAACAACAACACAAATCTTTAGCTAACGTCAGATGTCTAAATATGGGTTAGGTTCATAGATTCACCACGCGGTCATATTATAATAATAAAATGATCTTGCGTCCTCCACATAAATATTAGGTTTCGTCTGGGACAGAGGATATATACTTAACTGATCAGCCACTTAACTTCATATGGAGCAAAACACAACTGTAGATCTTCAATATTAACCCTAATATCAGTTCACAAACATAACGTTAGGCTTATAGCCGTGGTAACGTTAGTTGTAGTGGGTGCATTTCTATCCAACAAGCTATTAAACAAGCTAGGTAACGTTACATTATAGTACACTAACATAGAAAACTTTTTGTCATAACTAATTCATTAATTACTCAGCATCATTTCTATTTGACAAAAGAAAAACATCATCCGATGTTTCATGTTAATCAAATAGCCTTGAACCGCCTACTTACTACGTTCCTGTCACTATCGATCTGACTGTGGGTCAGAGTGCAGAGCCTAATGGTGCATTCTTTTTGTCCACCAAAGTCGATCTACGAGTCATTTTCTGGAGTTACGAACCGGAAGTTGCAAAAAGAACACCACCGAGGTCGTATATACGACTCGTCAAGTCGTCTGAACTCCGAGGACCCCGAGTTCACTTTCAAAGATGGCTACGTCGTGCATCACATGTAGTAAACATTGCGGTTTTCTACAATTTTAAGCACTTTTGTCGTTGTTGTAACCAAATGAAGAAGTCGTACACATAGCACTGTATACTGCTACCTATAGGCATGTCGCTACAGTCTTATTATGAGTTAAATACCGCCTAATTAGTTATTTTGTTGCTTGTGCAGCTGAAATTGGCTAGAGACGCTCGGTTGCTATATGACAACAATGGCTTTTAAGCCAAGTCTTGAGCAGAAAGCAGAGCAGTAGCCTAACGTTAACGTTAATCAAAACGTAATTTTCATGTATCAAACTGTGAAATATATTTGTGTAATATGTCAATAACTGGGTGAATAGAATCCTAAATGTTACTAAAAATGTTACAAAAATCAATTTTTTCTCCGACTCGTAGTATTGTGTGACAAAAAGAACGCAACAACCCGCGGTTGTTCGTTTTTCGACATGGATGTGACGTCACACTCGAGCTACTAGTCGCGATTACAAGACAAAAAGAACGCACCATAACTTACAGCAGGCAGTGGACCAAACCACTGTGAGGCAAGGGAGGGGGGACTCAAAATGTTTCTAAACTTAAAAAGCATTTTTTGGGGTTTGTATTGTTTTACTACTTACACAGATATTTTAAGTTTACATCATTATGTTATTTACAATACACAGCATTGTTTTAATGATATTTCTAGGGGGGGGGACAACCTTTAGATGGGGGGGGTCCTGACCCCCCCCCCGACCCCCCTGGGATTTACGCCCTTGCACTTCACGTATTTCCATGCCAATCACTTAAAGGTAACATCCACAATCATATAAACACTGCAGCGTCACCACTTTTTAAAGTGCCACACCAAGGCTGTGTCTCAAACCGCACACTTCTGTCAGTATACTGCTAATGTGCACTGACTACTTAATGCCGTAGTGCCCACTTTGGATGGTTAGTGTTGTCCCAAACGGAACACTTATGTTAAAACACTTACCGGAAATGACTTTGTTGATCTGAAATGAAGACAAATTCAGCAACTGCATGGCCTATTTCTCGCTTAAAATGTTTTCAGAAACACGTTTCGGTGAACTATTTTAGTAAAATTCGAGATCGTATTCTGAACGAGCCGCCATTATGCTTTGTTGTGAAATCCGGGAGAAGCCAGACCCATGTGACGCGTTCGTCCAATCAGCTGCCGGCCGACGTCCCTGGTCCTTCCCCTTTCCGCTGCGTAGTCAAGATGGCGCCCATTTAGTGCGCGTAGTGTCCATCGTTCCACACTGAACTTTTTAGTTTGTTTTTAGGGGGTCATCCGGGTACTTTCAGCGCACTGACTTTTTGCGTTATCTACACTATATACTTAAAACTAAGTGCTTGAAGTGTGCAAGTAGGCAGTTTGAGACACAGGCCAAGAGACAAAATTGTACTCCTTCCGTTCTTCCTGTTCTTCTGTCTACACCTCGAAGGTTTGGTCCACTGTCTGCTCATGTTGTAACAATGTTTACACACATTATGTCTTGCCACAACATTCACTTTGAAAAGTGAAAGTACAGTACAAATTTACTGACGCAAGACACTCTTCAAATGTAGTTTCAAGTAGTCTTTAAAGGCTTGGATTGCCATTGATACCTTAGTTGAAGTATTCACCTCCATTACTGTAAGGCACTTTGGATAAAAGTGACCAAACAAAATGGATCATTGTGTGAATGTTTTATGATACTGTTGAAATTATAAAAGGTTACACTTTTTCTTTCGCACTCTCCCACACACGCACACGCACACACACACACACACACACACACCAATACATGGCTGTGTCTTCCTACACAGTGAGAGTCAGATTAGGAGCAAAGAGAGGGCACTTCGATTACAGCAGTAAAATGACCCGCTTCACACAAAGTTCACCTCATTTCGGTTGCAAATTAAATGTCAGCTTTGGTTTATAGAGCTGAGAAGGTAGCCTCACAGAATACCAATATGCTGTGGCCATTCCTCTACATCAACTTTGTACCCCTATAGGGTTGTTTAATTAAATCAATTTAACAGTGGTTTTGCTTTCAATATATACATTGTATATATTCATTTCAATCAGACACAGTGTTCTCATAAAGAAATAAATCTAGAAGAGAAAACAATTTGAATGCTCATAGTGGGAATACACAATGTCATCTCATCAACTTCAATTAGACTGCAGCCTCAATCATATTACCAATACATCATCATCATTAGTGGCTTGACCTCCAGTGTAATCACAGCATGCTGTATGCCATTTAAGCAAGATGGTGGCTGCTTCTTTCCAAAGCACATTACAGTGTGAGTACATGCTTTAATCAACAGTAGTCCCTGGGGGATTTAAGTCCCTAAACGTGACAGTGTAACTATGAAAGTATTATGCTCTTCTCAGCGAACAGCACAATATCACAATCATCAAAAGACTCCACTGAGGCATTACCTTTCCCCATTACAGCCCATCACCTGTGTACTTTTCAAATTCTTCTAAGATCCATAATGCTTTCCTGAACCCCAAGAAGCTCCGCTTGGTATAATACTTTCTCAAACCCCTTCACAGACAGATCACGAGCTCTGCAGTGCCACTTAACCCTCTGCTCTGAGGGTCTTTTCCAATTTGGCTTAAGTGTGGAAAGCTCACCTGAGCCTGGCCCACTTTGGGTCGTTATAGCTAAAGACTGCAGCTACAGGGAGCCTTCTCCTGCCTGAACCTCTTCCATTATAATCTTATTTCTCAACTCCTGACAGCCTTTAATCCCTGCTGGAGCAAGTGATGAGTAGCAACACAGCGATAATGTAATGCTATGTAGATCACTTGTCCCAGGTGGTGATGCTACTCATTCACAAACACATGCTACCAACATGTGCCATTAAGCACAACCACACATGCCTTTGGTATAATCATAAGCAGGCACAGCATATGCCATTACAAATAAAGCTGTGCATTACCTGGATATAAAAAAGGAATTTCAAAAGAACAGTTTGCATTTATACATATACAAGTATAAGAGGAAATCATATTAAATGATAGAAGCAGTCAATACATACACATATATGTATTGCATGTAAACAATATTTTTGATGAAATAGCCTACTTTAAGTTGTTGCTCACCAACTACAAACTGCATGCACATAGCCTGATTTTAGGTTAGTGAGTACCAACTACAGACTGCATAAACTATCAGGCAAATCTCTCCAGAGCCACCACCAAAGGAAGAAAAAAAAACTCAGTTGTGAAATCTCAGCCAGAGAGGAGGATATGACAGACTAGTCTAGACCGTCTGTCATAAAATGTCTCTTGCAGTCTCCCGTAAGATGTCTGGTATGAAAAAATATTATCAAATGAATAAGGTACATCTGCTGAAAAAGACAGCATGATCGCTACGAGGTGAGGATTGACAAACTGAAAAAAAAAAGGTTAAGGTTCAAAGATCTGCACACTGGACACAAGTCTTTTTATTTCACCACAGGTAATTAGCCTTATGCTCAGGTTACTACTCTGTGGTGCTGTGATTGAAATTAAATTGCATCAACTAATGTACTTATAACATTGATAAAGCATTAAGCTGTCCTGACCCAATACGTGCAACTAAACTAATAGGACAGTGAGGGAGATGTTAAACATGCACTTCTTTGCACACCCACACTGTCCTGGAAAGAGTTCTGATCAGGCATAGTGAGATAAAACACATGTGTGGGAGTCTTCAGACAACTGAAACCTTTCCAAAACCATGTTGGTACCTGGTAATGGAAGAACAAGAAACCGCCTTGAAAAAAGAATTGAGAGACCAACCACAGTAGAAACATTTGTCTTGAGTTGTTCAATTGACAGTAACAATTCCTACAAATGACTTGCATTTAAAACATCATATAAGCACAATATAGGGAGATAAACCTGATTTATAGAGTGTGTCCGTAAAAGACATGATGTGACGTATTCCTTTAGTCAGCAATGCCAATAATAGATGGCGTTAATGCTTCACCATACAACATACTAGATGAACTGAACATACAGGAAGCCTAATTTGCAGACAACATATATCATAACTAGGTTGCTCAAACTTTTGTGGCCAGTCCAACATCTTAACATTTAGGTGCCACCATTCTCACAAACTCAGCAATCAGAGACGTTTCATGTCATCATATCAATTTGAGTATGGTATATTCTTAAATTCTACGTTCAGAAGTATGGGGGAGATCACAAGCAACATTTTTACAAAAGCTGTTATGATACCTGTCCCTTAATCAGTAAAACAATCAGTCTCAAATCTCTGAGGACACTGTCTGCATATCAAGTGATCCCACATCCCCAAATCCAATGTTGATGCACTACAAAACACAAAATGCATAGGATGTACAATGTATTCTGAATCTGTTTTGTGTGTAATTTCTGGAAGAACATTTTAACATATTTTACACAGTGACAGTGTCCACTGGCCTGCTCCAGTATAATTGTATGCAAAAAGGATGATAAATTTAGCTGAATAATCAGCAGGATTCAGCAAATTAAGCAGTTGAAAGGCACAAGCCCAAAGCCCCTGTTCTTTTTTTTTTTACACATAAAAAGTGCCCTCTTAGAATGTGCACATTTGCATTTATTAGCATTAAGGATTTGTGTTTATTTATTTGAACCTGGACAGTATTTGCCATGTACAAAAAGGCAAAAATAATGTCAGATGGGAAAGATGCAAGGCACTGACCAGAACACTAATGATGACAGAGACCTGGTTAGGAAAAGACTAGGAAAGAAAAACCCTGGACTGCCTGAAATCTGTTAAAATTCACATACAGTAACACTTATTCAGGCCAGCTATTGGCCCGATGGCATTTGTTACATCTGCTGCATTTGCATTTTTTGGCTGAATATTAACCTAAGTTCTGTTGCGGATGGAATGTGTTTCTGTATGAGTGGTCTGGTCGTTTCAAAACCATTCGGATCAACCATGTCTGCCTTTACAACTTCTGTTTCAATGAGCTCAGGGTTGCTTAGATCATTTTTCATATCAGGAAAAATATCTTAGCGATAATGCCTATTTTAATAATAAAACATTTGCAGAGCTTTATGCTTGTTGGAGTATATAATGATCAGACCTTGTTTTCTTTCTCTTTTTACATTGAGTACAATACTACAAGCACAGCTGCTTACTAACAAGCTAATACACATGCTCATTTTACTGTGAAAGTGAAAACACACATCCATCCTGTTACATACAACAATCACACTCTTATGTGTCATTTTAAAAGCCATCCAATTAACCATGTAATTTCCTTTGGCTCTCATTGGACTGACTGTGCTGAACAAGTGAACTGATTTTCTACATCTCATTTTATAACTATTGCCAATTTTGATCGTGCCCTGGCCTTGACATGTAATATCAGTTCAAAAAGTAAAGTTAAACATGTATTGTCTTTATATTGTATATATGCCAGTAACCTCCTTTTACCCCTGCTACATAGATCCAAAAATAGAGCTCTGGGTGCATCATCCATGATAATTAGAAATATTGGCAGCTTGCTTGAGCCTGTTTTTTCACTCTCCAATGACGCTGATCATAGTGGAGACTTCGGTACAGTCAGGACTGGGAAAGGATCCAGGAGCGATGTTCGTGAAAGAGGCACCTCTCACCCAGCTGTGCTTATGCAATAGACTAGCTCTTTTGAGCCTGAAATTAATCTAAAACAAATAAATACTATTTCCATGGTTTAATTATATCTTGTTTAAACATGTTTCCAAGCAAGATGTGAGTCTTACAGCTTTTGAAATATTAGTCACAAAGCAGGATTTGTGAGGAGCGTGTGTTCCAGGGCTTCAGATTAACACACACATACACACACAAGAGGCCAAGGGAGAGGTCTCAACTAAATGTATTATTTTTAATTTACCTCCAACTGTGAGCGTGTGTGTTTGTGCTTGGGTGGAGGGGGTCGGGCCAATTTCAAGATTGAAAAGTGATGTCAACCAGCCAAAAATGCTATATTTTATTAATACCCGTTTGTAAGTCATTGCCATGCTGACTCACTTTTAACATTTTCAAAGGCTGTGCACACATGAATCCTGCATACAGATGGTCTCAGTTTTCTTCACACATTGAGGCCCACAATAGTCTAAAATAGATAACCTGCGGCAACTGTGAAAAACATCCTGAACCACATATTGATACGGGATCAAGTGGCACATTGTATTCACAGGCACCTCATAGATC
The DNA here is from genome assembly GCF_010015445.1 of Perca fluviatilis. Lineage (NCBI taxonomy): Eukaryota > Metazoa > Chordata > Actinopteri > Perciformes > Percidae > Perca > Perca fluviatilis. The sequence goes on along the minus strand of NC_053119.1, from coordinate 11,589,789 downwards.
GTGCAAAAACAGGTCAGAAAAATTGCCTCTCGTGTTTTGTCCCACGCTTTTTGACTATTTCAAATTCATGGTGGGCTAAGTCGACCATCACAGTGGTTAGTATTGGACAGAGCTCTTTCAGTATAAAATGTGCAACAGATCAGGAAGTTAACCCCAGTTTGTTGTTTGCTGTTTTTAGAGACCCAGAGCAAAATACAGACTCACTATAAATATCAAGCAGCCATTCTTGTAAATATTTGGCTGCAACTTTACATGTTGAAGCTAGCAGCTACAAAAAAACACTAAACCTCTTTACTCACATCCGGCAGAGAAAAAAACCAGGAGCATCTGGATGAACATTTGGGATTTCTCCAATCTGACCTCCCCCTCAATGTCAGTAGGCGGCTTGCTAGGTGTGCCAGCAATCAAAGAGAATCTATTGATTTCAACCCAGAAGTATTGTTTGTCCTTTCATTCGGCTGTCAGTAATGGACTGGCACTAACAATTTCGACAAAACTAATAGGTGGGAGTGGGACCAAATGTCAAAGACTTTGTAACTTGAGATCAAAGGGTGATTTGACACATTAAGGCCTACTCCATGGGATTAGGCAGAAAATAAATGTATATAATTCTGAGTTGTATCAGAATTATATACATTTTATGTCCTCAGTATAATTAGTACTTTGTACTCAGTATATTTCTGAGTTTAGCTGTACACAATTCAGGGTTTCTTTTCAGGTGTCACACTTCTCATTGCATACATACTGTACATCACTCCCTCCTCAGTAGCACTTTCAGTTGGAAGCAGTTTCACTTGGCTGTAGTTGAGTGCCAAAAAACGTTGCGGAAGGAAGAAAGCTGATGCTTCCTTTCCCAGCACGGGTCTTATGAACACAAGCAGTGTGCCTCCATTTTGGAGTTGTAAAAAAACAGTACAGGAAGTAAGGACGTAGATTATTCACATGCATCAGAGTGCATTTTCAAGACATGCTCTCCACATTATGATCAATAAAACCAGCACTGTGTTGTGTCACAGTAATTATAGTAGGCAGATCAGTTTTTAAACAAAGGCTAGGCTCCATTGAGGGGAGATTAAATTAGATTATGCAGAATTGCCTGTAGATTAGACCTACTCATCATGCCACATTTGAAAAAAAACAGGCTTGTCCACGTAGTAGTTCTCGGATTGTTCAATACAAATCAAAAGCTTACACATTGTGAAGAACATTTTCTTTTGCCTGTGTACACTTTTCCAGCAAACTGACAAGTACATTGTACATCCACAAATACAAAAGAATGGATGGATGGGTCAGCAAAGTGTGTGACATTTTGTCCATTTCTGATGTATAGGATCATAGCAAGCATCATAAAAGAGAAAAGAAAAAAAATGTTTAGCTAAATCAGTAATAAAATGAAATGTCTTACTATATAAATAATGCAGGACCCATATTGGCCAATCAGTAATTAATACTGTATATCCCCTTGTAACTGTAGCACTTCTCTTGGGCCACTCATAGTAATTCTGATAATGCTGCAGTGCAATGGCAAAAGCCTAAGCTGACTCCGCCAGATGGATTGCTTTGCATTTGCTCGGCATATCCATCTGAGAACTTTCCGTTGGAGAACTTTTGGGAAGGGGCAAAAATACTGGTTAGCTGATTGGATGAACCATCTGTCTATCACCTATGTTGGTGATAGACGGGCCAAATCAACCAATCAGATCCACGAAGCGTATGAAAATACAACCACAAGCCCGCCCCTGCTGCTGCAGGCAAAGCATAGCTTGTTAGCTCATGCAAGCAAGCAACATGTCGGTAAAGGATATTTGCCGTTTGTGGAACGAGAATTTAGGAATAAAAGGCACCCTTTCAGGTTCCTGGACCATATTCCAAAAGAAGGATCCAAGAGAAAAAAAGCATTAGCGAGCGGCTAACAGAATTAGGGCTACCGCTGTCTGAAAATACTGGTTAGCTGATTGGATAAACCATCTTTCTATCACCACCTAACCCACCTCAAAACCAACGCTGATTTGCCCGGTCATTTGGCTAACGGCTCCAAATTTTCTCTATCTCAAGATGCCAGACTGATCTGCGAGTGGAAAACTGGAGCTTGCGAGATCAGGACGTTCTCACAAGGCTAGCAAAAGCCTGCATTTCCCTAAAATTCCCTTGAATCTAATCAGTGGTGTCAGAGTTTTTGCGCATGTCACATGGATAACCTAACAGACAATCTAGTAGTAGTCTAGCCACTGGTTTATTTTATCTTTATTTATTTTAAGAGTATGAATGAACAGATAAACAAATGAATGCAGATTTATAACCATTTGCATCATAATCATCATCATGAAGAAGAAGAACAAAAGTCTGAATAACATTTGCTCTTTGAAATAATTTCTATAGAGGCATGTATGAAAGTATGAGAGGCAATTGAAAACTAGGGCATACAGAGGAGGCATTTGATATGATTATAAAACAACAGAATGCACAAAAAAAGTCAGGGAGGGTTGAATCCTTTCCTGACACAATAACATCTAAGAATCATTACTTTGTGGGCCTAGCATCCAAATACAGAAGATAAAAGCAGTTGCTGAATTATTTATACAATTTCCAATTCATACCATTTAGATTCCCTCAGCCGGCCGGAGAAAACGAGGCAGGGGAAGTGAACAAATATTGCTCTCTCATCTTACATGAACAACTGCTGAGTAACGTCCTGAACCCCCAACTGCTGCAAACTACAGCTACATTTGATAAATAAAATCCCAAATGTGAGTGCATGAGAATGTATGAGTGTGGAGCAGGGCGTTGAAATGTATAGATTTAGAATAGAAGCATTGACTCATGTTTTTATTTGTTCGATAAAATAAAATTTTTGTGAGGTGGAAGAAAATGTCTCATGTATGTACCAACACTCCTGTCTACCTCAACTTCAACCCCACGCCTTTCCCAACTGCTAACCAAGTCACTGTATACATCAAATAGCCGTGAATCTGTTTTTGGGTGTTGTCCGTGTTTTCATCTTCACTTTGACCCACTCAATGTGTGTTTTCATTTCATCAAAGTACATTCATAGAACGTTTTGGTCACCTACAAATGTCTTGTTCAGCGTACTGCAAACCAAGCTAACTAGCTACCGCTAGCGTTAGCTGGTAACTTAAGGGACAGTTTGCCAATTTTCTGTGGACTGCCATACATGCGGATGAATGGCGCTAATAACCGTAAGGACCACCGGTTAATTTGAAATCTCCACTGGATGACTTGCTTTAGAAGGGTTCAAAATTGGTAACTTTCTCTCTTTAGCGATTAGCTAAGCGCAGCACCATTGCAACCATAAACAACACTTGGCTTGGCCAAGTCATCCTCCCTAGCTCCACCCTCTTGTCCAAATATTGTCACGTCCGGTTTCAAAAATCCTCTACAAAGCACACTCGCTGAATTCTTTTATTGGCAACCAAACAGAGGAATGTCTGCACCACATAAGTATGCACAGCGTAGTGCAAATCGTAGTGTATGGCTGACATTTTTTTTTAAATCTGGGTTGATTGAATACAAAAATTGCGGTTGCTATTCACTGTAGTTTGGCCATGTAATTTTTGTCCAGTGTCCAGTGTCACGCTATTTATTCTGACCAAGCAGTGGTCTGCATACCTTCTAGTATGAGCTTAGATTGCTTGAACCTCAACTGAGGAGGTACCAAAAAAAGTACCAGGTACCATCCAGAACATTTATCAAAGGAAAACCAAAAAAGAGTCAAGTTGAGCGGTACCATGCAGTGGAAAAACAGTATTAGACAAGCTTTTTATGTTGTGTTATAAAGAGAGGAGCTGATTCAACTGTAACTAAACCGGACATTTTTGAGGCAGTAGTTAGAGGTGGTGTTGCACCATTACAGGAAGCACGGAGTTAGTGTACCAGCCAAAGAAGTGTTTTTCTGTCTTTATTAACAATGTAGCGCAAGATAGCATCATAAATAAAGGAATGTATACATGTCTCTTATCCGTTCCATTGTTAGGATATGTGCGATGCATATATCTTTGCCGATGTACCCATATCTCTAACATTAGCTAACTTTGCATGTTGTTAGCCTAGTCATCCAGTCTGACTCAGCTGGAAAATGTCCCTTTCTCCCTTCAGCGCTTGCAAAGCAGACACTCTCTCGTATGTGGTGGCTGCTCTGTGCGCTTGCTAAATAGTCCTATACACGCAGGTGCCATTCTTTGCCTCTCCCTATGTTTTGTTTCACACTCAGCTTGGTTGTTGAATACAAAGACTAATATCAGCGCGTGTGAAATAATATAATTTGCTCGCATGTTTTATCACGCTTGGGAGATATGACATAAACCTGACGCCATAGCCATTATGCATGGTGTATTACATCTTGTTTAATTGAATTTACTTTTAACCATCAAAAAAAAATTTTTTTTTTTTTTTTTTTGAAAAAAAATTTTTTTTTTTTTTTTTTTTGGGGGGGAAAAAAAGGGAAATGTGGTGGGGAAAGAAAAGTGGAATGAGTAGCTCATATCCACAAAACCTAACAATGCTAGCCCACCACTACGGACACCATTAGCTGTGAATTGCTGTGACAAATTTGCCAACTTCATTTCATGCATCATGGTGAATCATGAAATCACATTGGTAATAACCATCATTCGCTATAACGGCCTTGAGAATAATTGCCTTGGAGGTTGAGAAAAAATTAGTTGTTAACTTCTCATTTGGCAATGGGCAGTGTCAGTGGTTCTTCGCTGTGGGTGGAGGAGCATTCATGGGCACTGTGAGTCATTCTCAGATGCAAGTCACCCACTGCATGGCAAGCTTTTACTGCAGCCTAGTAGGGTAAAAATGACTCCTGCTGGCCACAGTTATGTACATTCTGTGTGTGTGTGTGTGTGTGTGTGTGTGTGTGTGTGTCTGAGAGTAAAAGATGGAGACATCAATTAATAATTAAAAAATAAACCAATTAGCAGAATACCTCTGGTTCATAATATGGGGGATCCGCTCTAGATTTAACAGTGATGTATGTGGAATATCTTCTTGATTCCATCTTTGATTCTTACTAAAATCCTCATGAAAGCTTCACTAAACAAGATCAGATACATGTTTTTTTATTCAAAACCCTTAAATCCAAACTGGTATTACATTAAGCATTTTCAGCTTGGCTAATCCCGCTCCTGCCTGCTCCCGGTGGATTTCTGACCATTACCGTCCTCTCCCGCAGTGTGTGTTCTTCTCCCGCCCGTTCCCGCAGCTTGTGTGTTGGGTCCCGCCCGCACCGCGAGCATAAGATTGATTGTCAATTGATTGGCCATTGATTTTGTGTCTTCTCCCCTCCTGCAGGGAAACTAGTTATTTTACTGTGTAGTATTAATAAATATGCATATCTGTCGGTAATGAGTAGCGAAATTACGTTCTAGTGCATAATTGCATTCAAGTGCAAAGTTATTCTAGTGCAATACATATTGTATAATAATAAATACTTATTTTAGAACATGTTGTTTAGTTTCCCTGTCTTTTAACGCACTCTAACATATTTCATGTTAAACTCCCTGTTGATTGTACCCCTCCAACACAACACAACAATCCCTCAGGTCGCCGTAGGAAAAAGGGGCGGGGCGCAGTGCCCTGGGAAAGAAGTGAGAGAGAGTGAGTAGAGGAGTCTTAATAAAGCAGTGTTTAACTGGATGCACTGTCTGTTGCTGATTTTCTTATGCAACCTAGCTAACCTAACAGTCGGTTACAGCACTGATCAGGGGCAGCGGCCCTATATCCCGGGACCCACGGCCTATTTTTGGACCACCCGCTCTCAGCCGCAGCCCCTGATAAAACTGCCCGCTCCTGCGAGATTTGTGTTGTGCCCCACGGCATCCTAATCCCAATGCAGTCCTCCACTTGGCTGTAGAAACTAATACCTATGTGACACAGTAATAAGACAAAACCTTCCAATACACTGCATTAAATCCAATCTGCTGGAATATAGTGTGTTTCACAATTACCATTGTAAATGTACCAAAAGCTCTGCAATACAAACATGAACCACTGTGGCTGCACCTGTATTTCAATATGCAACAGAGCATCAGCCGACCCTGCCTAAGTGCTGGAAAGGAAGTATAAATGAATTAGAAGGAGAAGGTCTACTCAAGGTGGGGTAATTTGATTTATCTTTTATTATTTTTCCATCCTCCGGTGTTATCATGGTTTTCTTCTCTGAAATGGGAAATGTGATAAATATTGATGTCTTTTATAGGAAATGCAGCCAGGCATGTGTACGAAGCAGGCCGTGGCCTATCTATCACATTTTCCTTTCGGAGAGCATGAATGTGTCTGTAAACTGACCCCCTACCAAAAGCCTGAGCCTCAGAGGTTTGTCAGCAAAACACATTCTCCTTCTCTGTCCCTTTTTGTCCTCCTGTCTCTGTCTTACTGTCAATCTTTGCATTGGGATATCCTCTCTTCTTTGCTATTTAACAACTTCACCCTTTACTAGCATCACTCTCCTATTCTCTTCATTGCTTTCAGTACTACAGTTCTAGCCCCCCAAACCCCCCATCCCACTCTCTTGTATTCCAACATCTATCACCCTCTCCCCTGTAACAATCTCTCTTTACTCTCCTCCCTGAAGAGTTCATAGAGACAAGAGAGAGAGATGAGCAGAGAATTAATAACAAGACAGCAGTAAAGATAAAAGGAAAGAAGCTAATACAGCATGCAGAGGGGACCAAAATAGCAACATCAACTTTACTTCATGCTTCCAACTGACAAATTTGAAAAGAAAGTGGCTTCATCTATATGTGATTAGCATATACTATATACCGAATGATAATAATGTTAACAAACACAGTAAAACTAAATATATATTTAAAAAAATATTAAAATAAGTCAGTTTCTTCCTCACACACATCCCTGTGATCTGCAAGTCAGCCATCTCAAGTCAGTGTCTCTTGACAAGTGAGAGCTGTTGTCAAAAAGGCCCCATCAGTTAATCAGGCAAATCAACATGGCGGGAAGCTGCAATTTCTCACTCCCCGCTTTAACTGAGGAGGTCTATAAAGGAATGTATGTAGGTATGCAGACAAGCATCCAAAGAAGGAATATAAGTTCCACCTTGTCGCATCACACCTACAGTACATGAGAAGACCAAACACACACACACACTTGCCGTGCGCCTCCTATGCTGTGAACAGAAGGCAGCACACACACATGTAAATATGCATGTTTAACCCAGCCATTCCTAATGCTACCACCTACAGAATGAGAATTTACCTCCTTATTATGACAAAGTACCTTCCTGTCAGCGTTCACAAATGGTTAAATGCATACTATCACTGTCAGGTAGACCATGCAAAGTTGTTTCTAAGGGATGGGAGCTGAAAATAACAGCAGATCAATGGCAAGTACCAAGTGGAGCATTTTTCCCTCCAGCATCTGAGAGCATGAGCAACACTGCTGGTGTCGGCACACATTTCTGTTCCCTGCTTCTGTCCCTACACTCTCTCACATTCCCCAGCCAGCCCATCCTCATTTTCTCCCTCTCTCCATGTCCCAAATAGCTTGCTCTGCTTCATTTAACTGCTCCCCTATCCCATAATGAGTACGGCTTGCACCTGTCAATATGTTATGAGAAGCAAATCAGGTAGGAAGTACAAGAAAAGGAGACAGATATACAGAAAGAGAGGGAGAAAAGGAGACAGAAGAGAGATATCCTTACCAGAGCTGTAACGAAGGGAATCCAGAAATTGCTTGCTTCATTCCACGCTGCCTACTTATTAAATCCAAGATACTGGGGAAAGGATTGAAGATTCCATCGAGATGCTGACCCGAGAGTAGGGAAAATGAGATACTTTAATGGCAGGATTTAAGAGTGTTGTTAAAAAATGTGGTAAATATGCATAAGGAGAAGGATCTGATATCCAAGTCCAGAGCACTTCATGAGTCCTTTCCGTCAGCAGCGAAGCCACACGTGTATACACACTGACACATGCGGTTCACACAGCAAGCCACACACATTCATACACACATAGGGAGGGGTTGTATCCTCTGTTAGTCTCAGCTAGGCTGAAAGATCGAGGGAGAATGAAGGAGGGATGGAGATAGAGGGAAAGAGAGACACAGCGGAAGGGAGGGGATCTGGAGAAGGGCAAGGTGGAGGGAGGAGCCACAGTATGTGATGAGAGATTGAGAGAGGGGAGGGAGGAGGAAGAGGGGAGGAGAGAGACTCTCAGTCCTCCTTGTTTCTACCTCAATTTGAACTGCAGTGTGATCTGCACAAACGTAACAGTGGGAGTTAATGAAATTATGTTTTTCCATTACTACATCTGAAAAGACTGCGGGTGGTGTTAAACAGCTAAATACAGGGATGAAAGCGAACACGTAAGCCATTAAAATCATATCTGTTTGTGTATCCAAACGCTGAGTGATGCCCCTTCCTCATGCACAACACCAAACAGATAAATAAGATGGGAAGATGGCTGATAAAGATGAGAAAAGGGAGGAGGTTAATGCACTGGGCAGAAATCCAAGATCTAAACACACTCTGGGTAGGACAGTAAATCAACTTGGTGCATATCAACTAACTTTGACAAACAACTCTCACAGCACCTCATCTAACTGTAGCAACTGCCAACTCTCATCAGAATCTCCCTGTTATCACATTTACACAGATACAAACTTGCTAGTCATGACCACAATCAGATATATGCTAATATGCTGTATACAGTACGTGACAAATATTTGGAAATCACAGCAAAAGCAGCAAAAGATTTTACTGCGCATCCTACGACTGGCTCAGAAATTATGTTTTACCATGAAAGTAATATCAATATCCAAGCAAATGTACAAAGTCAAAGGCAACAGTCATTTTTTGTTTTCCTTAAAGGTCTCACAAATCTGCAAGTTCAGTTTTCTTTTTCTTAGTAGTTCCTGAAGCAACTTTTGTGAAAGGGAAATTGTGCCTGATATATTTATCCTTGGGTCTTTGCCCTAACAACAATGTATCCTCAAGAATTGTCCAAACAACCACGCACATTACAAAATAGTTCTGCCAACACATCCTTTGAAACGTACAGCGGGCATCCCTTAGCTGACATGAATCACTCTACATGTATATAATCCTACACAGATGATTCATGCTCTAAATCAGCGTACACTTCGAGGCAGGGGTTAAAAGTATGGGTGGTATAAGCGGTCAGGACACCCCACTGCGCTCAGTTCACAGCATTAGGAACCAGTGGCGGATGAGCATAGGGCTCCGAGGATATCTCTCTCCTCAGTGGAACCATGGTTGTCAGCGGACGCCCTTCAGTGGTTAATGCTCTTAGTTGGCCTTGGTGGATAAAGACGACTGTCCTTTACACAGCTGGCTTGTATGTTATCACTTCAAATGTGCAAGCTGACAGAAATTGAATAATACACCATATTTTGCCTTTTCAACATAAGATGTAACACTTTGAAATAGGCTGGTATGATCCAATTGAATCCCGGGGTATTTAAAGGGTCAGTTCCCCAAAAGTACTTCTAAAAGTACTATTTTCTAAATAATCTCTGGTATAGATCGCTGTTGTTTTTCATCAGGTTTTCCAGGTGTTAAGGCATTTGGGGTGCTGACAGTGTAAAAGAAAAAAAGAGTTAATGGAATAACTATGATTCAACATCTCTTTCCAGAATCAAATAAGGATTATCTATTCATGGAAGTGAATAGATAATCCACAGAATTAAAGGTCATGGTTCATGGGAGTTATTTCCTGCTGAAGAAATGGTCCCTATGAAACTGTGAGGTCCATTGAAAATTTCACCTCCATTGTATGTGGGAGGAAGCAGCAATCTCAGAAAAAGATATCTCACCTGACATAGGCTTGCTAACAGGTTTTTGGGGCATTTATTCAGGCCTTAATTTGTATAGGGCAGTTTAGACTTGAAAAGGGAGAGAGAAGGGGAATGACATGGTGCAAAGGGCCGCAGATTGGTGTCAAACCTGCGGGCGCTGCGTCGAGTAGTAAACCTCTATATATGGGCGTCCGCTCTACCAGGTGAGCTAACCAGTATACATCTTATTCAACTAAATGTGAGTGAAATATTACTAATTTCTCTGTTATTGATAGAGTTGAAGAAGCCATTAGCCTTTAACCTTGTAAAGGAAGTGCTGTCTTTGTTACAAGGTAGAAAAGAAGATGTTTGTTCCCTACAGAAAGCTGTAGAGAACAGGCTCCAAAGAATGTTTTTGTCGAGATTATGTTCACGGTGGATCGTCACGGCATCAGCACTTGAAAACCCACTCCAAGTCCACTGAGACTTTTTACTGCTTCTACTGTGTATGTAGGACTATTTTACGTTCAGTATTATAAATATACACAGGGTCTGATAATTTGCATACTGTAGGGATAGAGAATGTACATATGTATATTAAATTGGCCCTCCTGTATTGCGAAATGTGATCACAAAAAAAACTATAGCTATATATAATGCTTCCTCCTGACATAACAAACTTGTAACATACTGTAAAAATAAATTACAGTTATGCATCACAATAGCTGTCAGTGGTGTTGCTGTGTGTGTTGCTGAAGTTTTGATGACACATAAGTCTGTCATTTTACTACTCACTAAAACACCCTAGGGTTTATTATTTAAGTAATAGTGAATGAGCCCATGAGGGAGAGATTTCAGAAACCGTGCAGGTTTCCTCTGTTTACTTGCCAGATTTTGTCTGTGCTGCGTAGCTTCTTTGTCACAGGTTTCAGCCATATCTGAATCTTGTGTCGCCCCAACTGACTGCTACTTAAAAAGCTTGCTTCACCCTGCACGCCTGCCAGTTGTCTTTAGCTTGACTTTGAAGCTCAATTAAGTTAAGTTCTTTTTAGCCTAATCTGCCATGATTAGTGTCTGCATTTGAGTCCTACTTCCTGTATGCTAGTTGCTAAAACTGACAAAAATAGGATGAGTTTATGTCCAAAACATCAAACATCCAAAATGGGGTAATATATCTGATTGTCATCATTCAGTACCTCTAACAGTATAAAAAATGTTTAAACAAAGGATACATTACTGAACTGTCCGCTCATAGGTGCCTAATTTATAAATTAAGCTTACTCACATTAGTGAGCAATTTTCTGCAGTCTCCATTTTTTGCTAGGCCACTGCACCCGGCCTAGAAGTAGTCCAGGAAACAACCCCCCATAAAATACATACGCAACTTGTCGATTTGTGATCAGTTTTTGTACAGATTAAACATTGAGATGTAACTACGTGTTTTAGAAGTGCTGAGGTGCCTTGAGACTTAGAGTACACTGGCCAGACTAGCTCTTCCCCCTGCTCACATTATTTATGCTATGCTACGATAACCACTGGCTACAACTACATATAAGCATACAGACATGAGACCGGCATCTTCTCATCTAAATCTTGCAGAAATTTTGTGATCATCATTATTGTACACAGAACAAACAGTGATTGCTTATCTGTGTGTGAAGTCAATATTTACTGATAGTCCTAAATAGTCCTAAGCTTGGATATTGGATTGATGGTTAGCTGTTGTTTCAGGGCAATGTCTGCATGCATATCGCCACCCAAAGACATACACATGTCGCATCGAATGATGGTGTTTTTTTTCCCTCTTCTTTCCCTTTCTTTCTAGAAGTTTCAGTTCATTTCTTTTTTATTACATAACAACAAAGAAATGTTGCACCTGCAGTTTCTCTCTGCGAGGTGAACAGATGCTTCTGCGGGATTGTGGAAAAGGGTTGGTGCTTGCAGCCAATCATACACAACCATGAATTATTAAATAGTACCTCCAGCAAAGTCTGGACTTTTTGTCCATCCACACAGAAGGCAGTTGCAGCTTTTACTGCAATCCAGGCGTTTGCTCTTGTCATTGTTTAGCATTTGCAGTGTTGTCCCCAGAGTAATCCAGGTACAAAATCGTAGCTTTGTGCATGAGAGCATTTCTCCTCTCTCAACACTATTGTGACCCCAAGAAGTGTTCAGCCCCTGAATTTCCCAATGGATTGCTCAGCCAGTGTGGCACATGCATGTCTGCATCAAGGAAAATGGTGGGATTGGTGTGTGTGTGTGTGTGTGTGTGTGTGTGTGTGTGTGTGTGTGTGTGCACGCCCGCTGTAATAGATTGCCTGCGCTCAAGCAATCTGTTGTTTTCCTCGGCAGACATGAAAAAGGAGGTTTACTTCTTTGAATTTCCAACAACATTACACATATGTGGCAGTTGTTACTGTAGGTCATAGCATGCATGCATCTACCTGAGATTTTACATTCTCATCTCTTTGCGGATAGTGTTGCGGGAGACATTGAAATAATACATAATAATCTAATAATATACAATTAATTTACTATCTAATATGTTAAAAATCATGGAAGAATGTCATGGAAGTGTGTTGTTCTACAGCAATAAATGATTCAAAAACAGGATTGTGTGAGAACAAAATACAAATATAGGAATATAATACTGTATAAAGTGGTTATTATGGAAGTAACTGATTACAAAAAAACACAAAAATAGAAATCAAAATGAAGAATTTAAAATTTTAGATATATGGTCAAAAACGTTTTTCTTTCAGTTTTTGTGTTTTTAGATTTGAGGCATCAATTATTTAAGGCTCCTATGTACAATAAACATAAAGGTACACTATTTTAAATGGCCTAATTCACTTTCATTGGTCATATTCCTTTGTGCTTTCACAGCAGTTCCCCCAGGAAAATCTAATTATTCAGCAAATATCTTTGGCCTTATTACCTTTGTAAACTGTATCTGTAATTCTTTTATTAGCAATGTCATTTTGTCTTAGGTATAAGAAGAAAAAGAGAATGATATAAGGGCCAGGTGCTGCCTTTCTTATCCTTGAATGAGCATGAGATCCATAGACAATGGGAACATTGTGTCTGTAATCCAGCAAAAGGGCCAAAATTCCAACCAGTAAATGTAGAAGTAAAGTGCATGATCAGGTTGGCACTTGTGTTAGCAGTTTGCTACACAATCGAACTGAGAGACACACAGAGATTCTATCAAATAGACGGACAGACTAATGCATTAACCACTGTGCCACCCTCAATGAAATGACACATTTTTTATATTGTCTTAACATTGTGCAAGCATGTCGTTATAAATACCAACATCAATACTGCTGTAATTTCAGACAAACGTTGCAACAAAAATGTTGCTTATACTAAGTATACTTCTTTTATAGAAGAGACCTTGACATGGGATCATGGGCACATTTTTAACCCTCTTATTTTCAGGTCTGTTGACTAACAAAGTATTTATAGTACTGCACAAAAGTAGCCCAGGGGCATTGTGTCCATATGCTCCTTTAGAGAGAGGTGAGCCCTTATTAAAAGGTATTCTTGGGCCGTGTGAATCAGTAACTTTCTTCTCTCTCTGACACTAAGCCCCCCAAAAAAAATGAAAATGAAACCACTCATTTGATCATTTGACATCATTACAGTAATCACAAATACATAAAAAAGCTAATGAGTGGTTGTACAATCAGTCCAGGTAAAAAAATATCTAACTCTACTCACTCCATATTATAATAAAAAGCAATTAGATGGTGACATGTTTCAGTAAAAGTTTTGATAATAAAAATATACCCTGGGTCATTCAGGTGTCACCAACATTTAGCAGTATAGAATAAAGCAGGCAGTAATAAGCCACTAAAACCGATGTTAATGAATGTGCAGTGAACACTAATGGAGCACCTGATTTTTGATCTACAAATGGGCCATTGTGTAAAACATATTAACATCATTCTGCATGTGAATGTATTATCTGCAGAAATGAGCAAAGATGGATTGCCTAAAATAATGAACAGCAACTCACAATGCAGACCTTTTTATTTACTATAATATATTGTCCAGCTTTGTGCTGTTTTGGCAATACTTCAATTATTTGTTTCATTTATTTGGATGGTGTGCTGACTCTTATCCATGACATCAAGACTAAAGGTGCTTTCTGACAAGTGTACCACTGCTGCCTCCATTGTTTCCAATGTAACAATGATGGCAACTCTGCTACTGATGAAAGCGGCAGCAGCCATCTGAGTTGACAATTGTTTAATTTTTTCATCTTGCTAGCACTGCCCACTTTGTTAACATAGCAACCATGCCACAAGAAACAATGCGAGAGATAATTCATTGATTTACGAGTGAGTACCAACAAATCATACACGTTGTCACCTAAACAAAAATCAGTGAGCAACATCAGTTTCAAAGTTCAAAATCTTCTCTAGGCTGATAAACAATGTTAACAATGTTAGTTACTAAACTTTGTCAGTGTCAATCTCAATCAAGTCATGCTGCCATCCAATGTCTCAATTTTAAGCTACAGAGCTGACTAGCAGCGACCCATAGCATATGGTACAGGTTGTTGGTAAAATCTGATGTAGCAGGTAGCCATGGCAGCAGTCAAATATATCTTTGCTGGGCGGAAGACAGCGGTAGTAGCTTGCTGTCGGAAAGCACTTGAAAGGCTTAGAACAAGCATTTTCACCAGTTGCTAATGTGCAGTGCTTAGTGAAAGAAACCATTCTGTTCTCTTGCTTATACAAAGTCAAATATATTTTCATTCTGGTAACCAACAGCTTCCTGAGGATACTTGTCTTTTGTATCAATTTTAAGAAATTATGGAAAGGATAGTTTTATTTTAGCGTCAGCACGGTGAATTTAGGCATCAGTTTACTGTTCCATGGTGGAAAACAACCTATGAATTTTGCGTCTTTGCCTTATTCGCTCCGCACCATTTGCGTTTAATCGTGTCTTTGCATTGACTTTGTATGGAATCGCGCGTGTTTTCCATGGTGGAAAACAACCTATGTTTCAGACGTCTGGCATAGCTAGTTCCTGTGTAAGTGGCTGTGTTCACAACCCCCCCTCCCCCAAACCTCCATCAGCTCACTCTCATTACCTTGACCTCTTACCCTGCAGTTTTAATAATCCACAATATTCCTACCCCTAGTGACCCATGCATATTTATAAAGTCCTCATTATGCCATCACTCAAAGTAATCATTATCCTGGGGCCCATTATAGCAGATTTTTTGGCAAAATCCACCGCAGGACTGTTTTCCAATAGACACAGCACAAACCAGTGTGCTTTGCAGACTTTTACACCTTGGAGGATCACAGGGATCACAGGTGGCATTGAAGAGTGACAGATAAAAAAACCTTGAATGTAATTCTCTATATAAACAAGCAATATATTATATTAAAATCATCTGAAGAACCAGAAAAGCCAGGGAATACCATCATGTATCCTGCTAGAATGACTCAAAGCAAAAAAGAAAAGGCTAGACTATAAACCTTGGCAATTTCATCTCTCCCTGCCTTCAAGGTCTCACTATCAGAGTCTTTCGCATACTTTCCAGCTCAATAACTACACTAACAATGCACTTGCCCTGTGCTTGTTTTATTTGCTTTTAGCTGTGTATCTATTGCTCCTGTTCCTACTGTTGTCTGTAAGTCTAAGATTCAATGTCCATTGTTGTTCTCCAGAGCTATCTTGGTGTTCATATTGTTTGTATCTGTATCGGTGTGCGTTGTCTGACTATGCCCCTCGTTTGAGTCTGTTCCGCTGTGCTGCTTGAAGCTATGTTCTACTGTCGGCCTTCTGTTACTGATTCTGACTTCTTTTGTCCTTTGCTGTGTTGTTGTACTTTTTAATTTGTTCTTTGGCTCTGGCCAATATTTCAATACGATTTAGACCGAACGTGAACAGCTTTTTTTGTTTTTATTCGGTTCAGTTTTATGGCATTCTGGAGTTTTAGAGTTGTAGAATTTGTTAAATTTGGAAATGTTTTTAAAAAGTTTGTCTGGCAGGCTTCAATGGCATTGAAAGATAACCATGCCACTGAAACACTAGCCAACATTAAGTGATTGAATTGAACTTGAAAATATTGGGCATTTTTTCTTATTATTCTAGTCTACTATATTAACTTGCTGATGTTGCATACCTTGCAACAGTACTGTAGGCACTGTACAAATACAGAGTACGTAGACTTGTCTGTGATACTACTCAATACAAATAGACAGTCATGTTTGTTTTGTTTAAGGCTGCTCCTTTTTTCCCTTATGTCAGTCATGCACGTTTGTGGCTGACCTGAAAAATATAAACGCATTAAAAACATCATGCCGCAAGTATTTTCTACTGTGATTGTCTCAATTTTAACAGCCATCAGTTGCTATTGTAAAATGACTATGACATTTATTCAACTATTGTATGCACAGAGGTTTTAACCAATTATTTGATTAATGTATGAATTGCACCAACTGTGCTGGCAAATGCCTGAATAAAGCCACTACAGCTTTCTCAATATTTCTGTGATGTTTTATACAAAATGATTACATGTTGGGGACATTGTTTGACAAAAGAGGATAGAAGAGGATTAGCTATGTTAAATGTAGTAAAGATGTAGTTGACTTTACTTTGCAAATCCCCCTCTCACAACAGCTCGACTTACAGATACTTGTCCTGAAATAAAATATTTGCGTTGTACCATTCGCGTGATGCTACATGTCCATATATGTGTTGTTTTCACGGATGGGATCGCCCCGCTTCCCAGCATTGCACACTAGTGAGCTTGCCACCATTTTCTCTGTCCACACCCTCCTACAACCGTGATGGCTGCAGCTGATTGGATGAACGCGTCACGTGGGGCTGGCTGTTCCCGACTTTCAAAACCGACCATAGCGGCTCGTTTGGAGTACGATCTTGCATTTTACAAAAATAGTTCACCGAAACGTGTTAAACATTTTAAGCGAGAAATAGGCCATACAGTTGCTGAATCTGTCTTCATTTCAGATCGACAAAGGTCAGTTCAAAAGATTTTCGTCAGCTTTTGAGAAGCAGCGAGCCGAGCCGGCCGCTCCTCATTTGCATAAAGTTGGCTGAATTCAACTTGATGCAAATGAGGAGACAAACAACTTTTAAAATGGTTGTTGTCTAGACGGAGTTGGATCGACCAGGGTTCTGCTATCATTGGAGCTGCTCCATAAACACAACAACAGAGATATAATTTTCAGAACTTACCAGGTAGTCAAACTTCCCCGCTTACTTTGCCCCCAAAAAAATCCTTTCTAAACACTGATGGCTTTTGCCACACATCTACACACGAATTTGTGGCTCAAGTTAAAATATTTCACCTCACAAATTCACAGTGCGGCATGAATGAGGCGAATTTTGCGTCCTCGCCTCATTCGCTCCGCGTCTTTGCATTGACTTTGTATGGAATCGCGCCAACGGATTTGCGTGAAACGCGTTTGGTGTGAACACACCATTACAGTTGCTAGCTAAAATGCTTTGCAAAGGTGGCTGATATTCCAAAACAAGTGCCTTTCGAGTAGGGATTACATTTTTTCATTAATTTACACAGAAATATGAAGCTTTTTGTCAGGGAAGCTTTTGAGTGTATTACCTTGCTTCACAATAGAGTGGCTGATTAAATGAAAAGTGGCAGTGTCACACACAATGGCACATTGTGCGTTCAGTGACACAGCGGCGGTATTATGGCTATTTTGGAGATATAACCTTCAGTCTGTAGAACCAAGGTTGTGCTGCTCATCTTGTTTAATGAAGCCCAGCCAGTATAGCTGGATTTTAATTCACTCAGATAAATAAACATTTCCCTCAGGCAGGAGGCTGTGTTCCATCAGGACCAAAACATCACGCCACAAGAACAGTTTCTTACCAGCTAGTCTCATCAACCAGGCCCAGGACCTCCACCATAGACGTTATATATTAGCACACATCTTGCACAACTTTTGTGTGTCCCCTGCGATCTTTGTTTTACCTGCAATGACGCATGTATGGACGAATAGTCGGACCAGCCTTCCATTGGTTGATAAGACATAAACAAGCTTTTGATTGGTCGGAATGCTCTCCCAGAGCATAATGGGAAAAGCAAAATGGCGTTAAGCATCAAAGATAGTGCCAGTAAACAATATGAATGCCAATATGAAAAACAAAATGTATAAATTATGGACATAAAGTTTATCAATCTTTGATGTAAGAGTTTGGATTTATTTCAAGAAGATCCCGAAAAACGCACTTGTTCCAGGTTGGATAAAAAACCTTCCGTAAGGGCTCCGAAGACACCAAAGAAATCATTGGGACAATGCAAGTGTTAGCTTTTAGCCACAGAAAACAGTATGTTTCCACTCACTATGGTTATTAAGTCATGAATCAGAAATGCTGTTTTTTGTCGTATACGACAAACTCAGTCTCATTGGTTAATATTTTTTTGCACATCCTGCACAAAACTGTACAGCTTTCCAATTCAAAAACAGTTATATGTTTTACATATTTGGTTATAGCAGCCTACTTCTTGCATTTTAATAGTATTTTTTTAATATATTTTTATGGTAATTTTGATATTCTATATTTAGAATATTCTATATATCCTTGACTGTTGCAGTACTTTGCTTTATTTTTTATTTCCTCTTTATATGTTTATTGCATGAACCAAACACCAAGGCAAATTCCTTGTATGTGAAAACCTACTTGGTAATAAACCCCAAACATCCCAACTATTTTGGCATGACTAAGGTTTTGTTTTTACTTTTATGTTTGGGCTCATTATCTAGCCAGAAAACAGACAGGTTATTAGATGCATCTTTGCTGCCAGATTTTGGACACTGCAATATACTGAAACATCAAACAGGTCCCTTGTGAATTATGATTTTTTTTTTACATTTATGAAAATATCCTTTTGCTTTGTTGTCCAGGTTTTTGTAGGTACTGTGAATCCATGCATTTATATCATTGAATCTACTGTAATGTATTGTACCGTAGGTAAAACTTTAGTTTTTGGTGCATAACAACAATGTTAGAAATCAGATTATATTTTTGATTTCCATGAATCCAACAAACAGAAAAAAAACAGAACTGTTTGTACCTGTTACAAAGCAGACTGTTTTTCAGAGAAAGAAAGAAGATATTAAGGTGTCATACAGCTAGCAGAGTCATTTCCACCCTGTCAGCCAGTTATCATTGTCCAGCAATTTGTTTGGTGGTGTGATGCTCATAACTCTGCGCTACCTGCACTGGAAACTTCCTCCAACTCTTCATTGTTGCTGCCAAGAATGTTGCAATATGTGACCTGCCATGCCCTCCAATGAATATTTTAAATGAAAAGGCATAAATGTTGTAAAGAATATGAAAAACTTAAGACCCCATCCCACTGTTGGTGGCTCAAAAGTTTAACTGTATATCTGCATGACGAACAACCTTTGCATTATTTAAGATTTGTGGTTTGTTGCTACTTTGTCTCATTGATATTGTAAATTGCAGCCTAAATTAGTGGTCTCTAGCCCTGAGTATTCACCTGTAATGTATACAAAATAATTGCATGCAATCTGGACCTATGACATCATATATATGCCTATACATACCTCATTTGATGAATGAAGAGTCAAAACAGGGATGATGATTGGGGCTACAAGTGACAGAGGCTGGATTTGAATTCAGGACATTGCAGGTACTTTATAGGTATTCCATCTTTGTGAATCACCATGTTTTTTCTTCTTCTTCTTAGCAGTGGAATTATATAATTGTACTGAAAAGATTATTAACACATTTTGTTGTTTGTTTCTAAATGAATCCTTGACTTAGCTCTAATTTAATTCACCTTTTTCTGACTATGGAAAACTTGGCTGGGCCAAGATAATGATGTGACAGTCACTATGGCAACCTACCTGATCCTCTTTCATTTTTGGTTGTCTGTATGCTATCAGCTCGTGATGGGGAAGTGGTGGTAGTGTTGCCATAATGATGATTTTAGACATGATGCCAACACCCTGATTTTCTCAAGGGGGAAGTAGTCGTATTTCAATAATGAGACTTCTATGTGCTCTCACACAACTGCATTATTTTCTTTCCTTTGCATCAGGGTAGCTTGCTACATTTAGATCTACTGTAAATATGATACGATGTATCTGGGACACATCAACATCCATGTTTCTTGCCATGCCATTTGTTTTGCCAACTTTATTCTTGAACTTTTTGTTATTTATCAACCTTACCACTCAGTTATCTTTTCCCTGTTATGTTTTTATTGTCTTTTTTTAATCTATTTCATCTTTTATAAATTGTCATATTTTTTTGTTCTGCCTATTTTTAGGTATAAAGTGCCGGGGGATTATCCAGTGTAATGTGCAATCCATTCTCACTCCCAACTCTTAAAATACTGAAGCTTGGTCAGTGGCTCTCAGCGTCAGATACAAACGCAAAAGTAGTATTAAGAGTAACAACGGACGTGAGTAGTATAAAAGACGACACAGAACTTTTACCCAAGAGACCGGGGTTTGTGTCCCTTTCTTGTCCCGCGTGCATTTCGTAACCCCCACCCACGATCTTTTCCTAAACTGTCCGGTTCTTGTGCCACATTTCAGTTAATTTGACGTCCCGACACAGAGCGTCAAAAAGTGACGCCAAGAGTGCCGACCAAGTGCGTCTAAATATGATGCTAAAGGAGACTTTTTGCATTAATAGGTACCTGATCAAGTGGCGCTTTGTGATGTGCTGGGAGTGAGAATGTGTTGTAATGGGGAAATTGATTCTGGAAATTGATGTTGCTGTTGAATTTTTAAATTTCACTTCCTGATAAGGTGAGCAACCAAAAATACCTAAGAGATAGATGTCTCAAAACCTCTTAAAGTGCCCATATTATGAAAAAAATCACTTTGTCTGGGATTCGGGGTGTTATTTTGTGTCTCTGGTGCTTCCACACGCATACAAACTTTGAAAAAAACCCATCCATGTTGTTTTGAGTAAGATACGCGTTTCTGAATGTGTCTTGCCGTTAGCATGCTAGCATTACGTTCTGTGTTAGTGGGGTCAGCTCTTTAAGAACATGATGGGACTTCTTCAACATGTGTTCTGCTATTTATACTTTTTAATATAAGCTTTTTCATATTTTTTTTTTACAATTAAAGTCAATGAGAGCAGGCTTCAAATCATCTTACTTCAAAATCTATCTCCTCCATACTTTCACCTACAGACACTATTAGGCTATATCTCAGCAGTTTGATATCTTTTACAGTTTTTTTGAAATCACTGTCTAAGTTTAGTGTTCATTTCAGGATTTTTCTGCATTAATAATGGGTGTGTATTACCCACTTACAATGGGTGATGTCATCACTGGAGCATGGAGCCTTAAAAAATCATCATATTCTCCTCT
This sequence comes from Perca fluviatilis, assembly GCF_010015445.1. NCBI lineage: Eukaryota > Metazoa > Chordata > Actinopteri > Perciformes > Percidae > Perca > Perca fluviatilis. The sequence continues at coordinate 11,568,641 of NC_053119.1, read as the reverse complement.
CTATAAATTGCTCTCACGCACAAAATTTTTGCTTGTCATATATGATACCACTACGTTCGCAAAGGCCTTCTGGCCCTCACGATGAGGTCATTTTACTTATGCCACCTATAGTTTAAGCTGTCTGAGGCTTCTTTTCACAGGTCGCGCTCTGTGTCCCTTAATGGCAGCAGTTTGACACAGGAGAAACGGTCGTTAGCTGATTACAGAGATCTCTTCTGTGTTTACGAACGTGGCCCCTGATTAGTAAGCATGATGCAGCATTTTCGCCAGACAGTCAAATTGCAACTACAGACAGTAATATGAAGATTAACACAACATTCCGGTTAATTTAAACACACACACACACACACACACACACACACACACACACACACACACACACACACACACACACACACACGGTTCTTCATTGGTCATGTGCCCCTGGGTGGCCTAGTAGTAGAGGCTCTGTCCTTGATGAACGAGCCACAGGTTCGATTCTGACCTGCGGCTCCACAGCAAACATGTCGTTTTCATTTATTAGAGCATTAGAGCGTATCACACAGCGTGGCACAAACATTGTCTAACGCAAAGCACGAATGTTGCTGAATGAATAGCAGATTTATTCCACCAAAATGCCAACACAAAACTGAAACCTCAAGCCCCAGTTAAACCACCACTGCAAACCCTTACGTTTTACACAGCATCAGCTTTTTTTTAATATACAGCCAGTACTTGTTAAAAACCGTAGCTCACACTGTGAGCTGTGTACACTGTGTTGTTGTGGAGATAGGTCTGGCAACGCGATACACAGATGGCCTGCCCGTTATACTGCTTTCACACCAATGACCAGGGTTTCACCAGGGTTGTCTGATCAGGGTTAAATCCTCCTTTTGGAAATTCAAACCAAACCAGTCAACATGGGTATTTCCCTGGGATAATCATTCAGACATCACCTGGGTCAATCTGGGAGCAGTGCATAACAATTAACTTAAGTTCTAGAAATGGGCAGGGCTTTACACGTCATACTCAGTGAACAGCTAACATCACATTCAACTGTATACCAGCAGAACTGTTTTGTAGCTACTTGAAATTGTCAAAGCTATTTGATGATGGTTCCGCAGTGATTACATTCTGATTTCTCCTCCTCTGTATATTTTTTGCAGCAGCTGGACAAGGAAGTAGGTTACTCTAGTATCGATTTTTGACTGTTGTAATACCTACAACTTTCATACAATATGGCTATTATTCAACTTTTAAAGATTTCACATTATTAGAACAATTATCACCTTTTCCACATTTCTTACAACTTCACCTTTTTCTTACACAGTTTAACCAGCAATGCAGTTTAGCTTTAGCATTAGCTTTTCAAAAAAAACTTTAATTATTCCACATCTTTTTTACATTAGTGGTGTTATTCAACTTGTCAATGAAATCCAAACTTATTAAAACCATTCCCACTTTTCCAACTATTCTGACTACTTCAACTTCTTACGGATTTAAGCTATTAATCTAGTTTAGCTTTGGCAATTTAGCTATTCAGCATTCACACGCATTTTCTGTAGTTAAATTTGACATCCATGAAGTCCGAATTCCCCCAGAGTTATGGAGAGTTTAAGTCCGTAACAAAGTGCTGAAATCAGACTTGACTCAGTCCTTGGCTGCAGTACAAATATCAGATTGAAGACAGCAGGAAGTCTGAGATATCTGGATTAGATATTTTTTACTGGAGTAGCAGCGTTATTCAGAAAGCTTTTTGTAGAGGGCTGGTTAATGTGGCGCCAGTGTTCATTCTGCTGCACCACAGCCAGAGGATGTCTGCCTCTGGGGACTCTGGGTGTGTGTGTGTGTGTGTGTGTGTGTGTGTGTGTGTGTGTGTGTGTGTGTGTGTGGTTTCAAAAGGGATGCACCGAGCCACAAACTGGAACCATTCCAGATTATCCCTCTCTGAGCTTCAATACCCTTGTGTGTGTGTGGCACACATACAAACACACCCACAGACACACACAGAATTACCCCACATGACTGGTTCCAAATGAATGGATGAATGGTTTTGACTGATCCTCTTCCGGGTTCAAAAGCTCTCTCATTGTCTGTTAGGAAATGTGTTGAGTAAAGTCTAACTTGTGCATCACCTTACTTATATTCCTCCATGCAGTATTACACACTCACACACACACACACACACACACACACACACACACACACACACACACACACACACACACACACACACACACCCTTACCTGTCAAAGTAAGAGGTTGGGGTAAAGTGATTTAGGGGTAGAATTTTATAACTCACAGCATATTTGTTGATATACTTATGTAATTAAATAATTGTTTAAGTTCAAGTTGATCCTGAAATGTAGGCTACATCAGATAAACACTGCATAACTATAGAGTGCCAAATTATATTTCAAATGAGAGACAGAAAAATATGTAGAACTTTTGTCAATGTATTTTAGTGGCAATGAGTTTGAGGTATATTTCTTTGGGAAGCATGAAGAGACCATTGCACAGGTATCACTTGAAGCAGGTGAATCCCCCTGGATATCTGAATGTTACATTATTCCATATCACTTAGTACAGTCTAAGAGACCTGTCAGAATGGGGATAAAGTCAGCTTATTCTTAAAGGCACCCTTCCCTTTAATGCTTACAGTGATAACTGAAGGTTACCCGCTCAATGGAGCTGCCATGATAATTGACATTTAGTGATGAAATGCCTCACACAATGAATGCTAAAAGGGGAACTAATTACTGCCTATCTAAGTGTCAATAGCGTCTTCTGCTCTCTTCTAAATGTCAGTTTTACATTGAAATGCAGGAGGCATGGCTGCCAAGCGCTAATGGCTGGTCAGCGACAGCACTAGCTTTGGAACACACTCTCAGGTAGGATATGGCGGACATTATGACAGCTCTCATCTCCGTGCTGCTGCTTTTCTTAAAAGCTGCAAAAATGTAATTGAGATTTTCACAAGTTGCAATCTTCCAATAAACACCTACTATCAGATGGCATTAAGTCCTGATGTCTTTCTCTCAGCGTGTTGGCGGCTTTGCCACAAGACACATGTTATGGGTCTAGTGTAGTTTATTTTAGCCAAAGGAATTAACAACTATTAAACATATTATATTAAAAATAACAAATATTAACAAATACTGAAATAAAATGTACAATTATCACACTGTGCAAGTAAAATGAACATCCTCTCCAGCACAGTAACGATTAAAGCCCCAAAAAACGTATCACACACTAGTTACGGTAGGTTTCCACACAGCGAAATTTCGCTTTGCTCTCATTGAGGTTGAATGGAGACGAAATTCGCCCTGATTGAGCGAGATGAGAGCAGATCGCCGAGAGGAGCGAAGTAAAGTTGACGAAAGTTTAACTTTATTCAAATGAGGACCACTCGAGAACCAATCAGGTCCGCGTGTTTGTGTTTTAAGGCGGGAGTTACAAAAAAAGTCTGACCAAGATGGCGGAGGTCATCATCGCAGTATCATGAAAAATTTTATGTGATTAAAATGTTTCTACACGAACATCGGTACTTCTATCAACACAAATTGTGTTTTATATGACACACAAACTTAATTAGGGCACATACACCACTAAATAGATCACTGTATATGTTAGTTTAAACACTCAAACTTTTCAGCTAGCCGACAGGCTAATCGCTAGCATGTTCGGACATTGGATTTCATTGTAGCCTAGCCAGGCAGCTAGCTAGCTAGGCTACTTGTGCATTTGTTTGATTACATGTTTTATTGGCAAACATTGACGCTTGTAGCAACACGGATTGTTGTTTATATGTCACACGAACTTAAACAGGGCGAACACACACCACCAAATAGACCACTGGAGATAGTTTAAACACTCAAAATGATTCAGCTAGCCGACAGGTCACCCGCTAGCATGTTTGGACATTGCATTTCATTGTAAGCATAGCAAGGCAGCTGGGCTACATAGCCAGGTTACCAGAGCATTTATGAGCTAACATTTTACCGATGGTTTGCTGCTGTGCATTTTTACCGCCCTGTCTTCTGACAGCCCGGGACATTTAAAAAAATGTTGCGGTCTTGCGTGTTGTTTTCGCGACCACGCCCCCCGAGCCAAACTTTCGCTGGCCGAAATTCGCGAGGTGTTTTGCTGTGTGGAACCCTACCGTTAGTAACGTGTGATGTACAGGAAAGTCAGCAAGCTAGCAAAATACAACTAAACTGGCAGCTTCACATCACACGGTCAAACGGTTAACATTCAGTACTCACTGCAGACTGAAACAACTCAGGAATAGATTAATCTGCTGCAACAATAGCTAAATAGAAAGAGTTCAAACCTACATCGTCTCTGACTTCTGAACGGGCAACCGTAATGAAAAGAAACACGACGCGATCTCGTGGATTTCTAACGTATTACGTAATTAGCGTACGTAACTAACGTACAAACACTGTAATGCTGCGTTCATGCCACCTCGGAATAACTGGCACCGCCCCTCTGGCTACGTTGTTTTTCCGACTGGCTGCGTTCAAATGGTCGGGATGCGTGTTCTTCTTCTTCAGTTATATTGGCGTTTGGCATAACAACTTTTTGCATGACTGCCACCAACGGTTGGCCGTAGCCGAGAGCATCAGGTGTGTGAAAACATGGAGGCCACAATAACAAAAGATTCTCTGCTGTTTTCTTATGCAAGCATCCAAACAGCACATAGCCAGGTGTTTTTTTGTGTTATCTGCAGGACAACGAACGGGAAAAGACACGGATAATGTGTTGTTTTTTTATACATAGGCCTATTTATGAATAATTTTAAACATGTTATGTCTGTGCATGTTTCTTGGCAGAGGCATTTGTCCACAATAAACAGTTTATTATTATTGAAATATGTTCATTGAACCAAGGTCGCCTCCATCAAACGTCAGTTGTCAACAACGCGTCACCAACTGGGGAACTCGGTTATCAAAATCCAGCCCGAGTTTCCCACCTCTGATTCCCACAGGACGTTACGTGAATGGTGACATTTTCACTCGGAAAAAACGTTTTTCCGATGTCCATGAACGCACGGTAACCTACACAGTCTCCGTAGCGTGAGGAATTCACAACAGTAACGAGTAACTTTGCACCACATAAAAAATCTATCGGAGTAAAAGTATTTAATTAATCTGTCACGGATCCTCCTGCAGGCAGAGGAGGGTCGTTAGTGATTGGAGCCACCTGGGCTCAGGGTATTTAAACTGCTTCTAACCACTCTTCTCTCTCTCTCTCTCTCTGCTCCTCCAGGTATGATCCTGTTTCATTTGTTCCTTTATAGTTTTACTTAGTTTCCACTCAGTCATCTTCACACACACACAGATTCACTCATCCATGCACTTTACATACACCTTAAATTATGACATTCTCACACCTCATTCCTTTTTCTTTGTTTAAAGTTAATAGTTTTGGTTTATAATAAAGTATCTTTTTCTTGATTGGCCTATACTTGTTGTTGGTGTCCCCTCATTTTTTGCCACAGGCTGTGAGCCGGCTTGTGACACATCGAAAATATGTACTCAAGTAAAAGTGGAAGTAGGAGGAAAAAAATAATACTCAACAGATACAGCCTTTTAGTACTTAAGTAGAGTAGTGAAGTAGTTCTACTTCGTTACTATACAGCTCTGGACACCACTTTGATCCATTACGCAAAATATTGCCTTACTTATGATTATTTACCAGTGCATTGTCACAGCAGGGACCAAATTGTTTTCTATTCTGCACCATTCATTCACTGTGGTAAGCTAATGATAAATCTACTAAACACTTCCTTTACATGTTTCAAAATAAATGTTTTAATGTTATGGTAGTTGTAGTCCTTTACTGGTGAAAAAAAAAAATCACAGTGATGATGCTTGTGAGTTGTGACATTTGTAAACACATGACTCGTCACTCAGTAAAACTGGACTTCATGAATTCTTTACTGTAAAGAATAGAACACACTGCCAGGCTCTGTTGTTGGTTTTGGCTTGTAAGAAAAAAGAAGCAAAAGATGGATCCACTCATATGAATTGGTTAGATGTAGTGCAGAATGGTTTTACAGTCTGGGCAGACATCAAGCTGGTGAAGTAATGTAATGCATGTGAGCAATATCTCCTCCACACACTGTACACTTGTCCAGTGGACATACAGAGGGCAGCATGCCTGCAGCAGAGCGCTGATCACAGCTGCACACAGCAGCTCAGTGCTGTTTGTAAGGTATGTTCAGAATCTGTTCACAAGATTAGTGATCCTCAAGTCAAACATGATGGCTGCATCACAGTGTCATTAGATTAATAACATTGTGATGGACTGCAACTAGATAACAACTATTTTGCAAAACCCTGTGACTAGTAAATATTGGTAGTCATAAACCCCCCAGCTGGTCTAGCGCTAATCAGTCCAGTCCCGGGGTAAAATCTACTGGATAAGCCTAAGTATGACAAGTACTGGTTCACATCGAACTGGTTCACATCGAACTGGTTCAACGAATGTGGAAATGTAAACATCGGACTAGCCTGGCAAATGGCATCAGTTTCGCTCTAGCTGTTTCAGGCCTGCACTGTAATTTACAATACATAGCATGCATTCAAAAGCAGGACGAATTAAATCGTCAATTTAAACTTTTTATTTTTTTTGGATCATCTTTCATTCCTGACAAAAGCCTAAAGTCCCTTATCAATGATCTTTTATGTATATTTTTTATCCATTTGGAAAAGCTAAAGCTGATTACCTGTGCATCCAAGTGGAAACTTGCCATCATTTATCCTGAATTTGTGTGTTTGACTGTCACCATTGTTCCTCTGCTGGATTTCCCTGCAATCTGACCCTTACACAAGGCTGTCACAGTTGAGGTCCTAGTACTCATTACCAGTTGCAACAAGGGGTCACAACCTCTCTGGTCCTGGTGGTGGAAGGTCAGGGCTAAACACAGTGACATAGCAATCATGTCAGCTGAGAGAGAAGTGTTGAATGTCAGGGCTCATTATGTTAGCAATGACATTGGAGACAAGTTAGCAGTTGCATCCTTTCTTGGTCTCTCAGATGGAGCGTGGCTTTACTTCAGCCTTTTTCCTTTGCTTGTTATTCCTCTGGCTCTGACACTAAATAGCCCATTATCACTGCATTATTACTCAATCTGCCGACAACAACCTGTTTGCCAGTGCAAACTTATAATAAGTTTAGTGTACGTTTCAACTGACAAACTGTATGAGCAATGTTTGGAACCTTGGGGCCGAAACGTTTTAATTGGGAAAGAGATTTTGCAATTATATTTATGTTTGCACTTAGACCATACAAGTCCACATCACTTACCTTTTTTTTAAAGATTATTTTTTAGGGGCTTTTCCCTTTATTAAGTAGCGACAGTGGATAGACATGAAAGGGGAGAGAGACATGGGGGACGACACGCAGCAAAAGGCAGCAGGTCGGATTTGAATGCGCTCCGCTGCAGGACTCAGCCAACATGGGGCGAACGCTCTTACTGGGTGAGCTAGAGGGCACCCCCCACATCACTTACCTTTTACAAATAACATAAACATTAGATGCAAGCTCTGTTACTGCTGTATCTGAAAAAACTTTTGTTTTTGTTTTAAGCATTGACATTTTTTTCTGTACTACTTTTCATTTTTACTGAAATTATGTAATAAGAAAATTATATGAGCATACATACATTAAAAAAGCTCACTAGAAGGGGACACTCTCACACTCTCATGCTCCCAAAAGCTACAGCATCCCAGAACATTTGGAGATCTAAGAAGTGTTGATAGGTTTTTAGCAGTAAGTAGTTACATAATCTCCAACATATTTTTTATTGGCTGGTTTTTAACTGCCATTAAATTGCTTTCCCATGTTGTATTGACTCTTGTATGCTTGTGGCTTGATGGTAAATAAAGAACAAGGCTGAGAAACATGGCATACGTACACATACTGCTAATTTCTACAGTCATGATAGAAGAGGCATCCCACAGGGTATATGCCTGTTGTTACAAGGAGAGAAAAAATGATATAATACAATCATATCCCAATAAATTAGTAATGGCTTTGCCATTATGAGCCAAATAGAAAGTGACTGATGGAGGTCACTGGTGGTTACATGTCAAGTGATAAACACTATAATAATACTATATAATGATGAACTAGAGCAAGTGCACACACATAGTATTAAAGGGTAATTTCACCCAAATCACAGCAGTAAAGTCCACTCAAAAGGGCTTGAACTGGGCATGCTGGTAGCCCATTGTTTAATGGTGCTACTATGTAATCATATTGCCCCTAGTTTGGGGACAGTTATTGCATGTTATATATTGTTTGCCTCTAGAATATACACAAAAATTATGATAAAAAAAACTGAACTGATTCCATATGGAGTTTTACACTAAAGCCGGCGTTCTATTGGTTGGGGAATTTTGATAGGGTTGTAACACAAACAATCCGAGAGCACAGGAAAAATTCAAGAGGAGAACATTTGCAAGCGTGAAGAATCAGTCTGAGTGCGAGGAGAAGGGCCAAAGCTGAAAGCAGGAAATCTGTCCAAGCAACAACATGTCTGAGTCCAAGCAGAAAGTTTGAACATAAGCAGAGCAAATCCAAGCGCGAGCAGTGACTATTTGAGTGTGAGAGCAAGGTTTTGAGGGAAATTATTACAAAATCTGAATGTAATATCTGTGAGAATTGAAAGAATGCGCTCTTGAAAGATAGGAATGTAACTCCATAATTCCAGGCCATACACTCTTGCCCTGTCCACTTTGCCTTAGTTTGCATGTTTGCATGGAAGATTTAGCATATTAAGCGCCCTCCCATGCACCATCCTCCATATAGTAGGGATTGAAAATCGCATATAAGACCCTGCAGTGTGTCTGCATGGATACCAACTTAACATATTCCACTGCCCCACGGACATTTGAGGAAGCATCATAAAAATTCAAGTTATATCTTGCTTCTTCAGCAAACGTTAATTTGGTCATGCACATGCACAAACCATACTTTTTTTATAAGGTCTATTTTGTGTCATTGTTTTGTGGATGTGTTGGATTTACAGGGAAAAGGCACATACTATAACTCTGAGCATGCATTGCATTTATATGTATCCATAGCGACAGATGTCTCCTGTTTATAGTAGGGAGTCGTAAATGCATCCTGCAGTTTACTTGATTATTAACACCCTCCCCTATGATGTGGAGTACCCTCAACAGATACCGTACAGTATGAGTGAGACTTGTGAAGGGCAAGTGGGGAGGTAACTGTTTGAGGAAGTGGCTGAGAAGTAAAAAATACTGAACTTTGTAGTATGAGGGAGGGACACTCGAGTAAAGAGATGGACTCACCCTTCTCCCAGGTCACCCTCTGCCCCTCCTCTCCACCTGTTTACAGACCATATTGGCTGTGGGGCCCTGACCAGCTGTGACATGTTTCCCTACTGCACAGTTATGACATCTGCCTCCATCTTTTCCAAGCCTGTAAAAAAGCATAGCATGTCCAGTCAGCCCCTGACCTTACTTGCTAAAATCCATTGGGCCCAGGTTAGGATGACAATGACACTGTTCCCAATGCAAGCCAGGACCCAGTGTGCCTGTTACTCCTTCATGTTTTGATAGGTATTAGAATGAGACTTGAGCAACAATAATCTGTTATTCATTTAATGTCATGTCAGACTGTTCTATGGTTTTCTTTTAAAATTACAAAAGCCCATTCATTCAGGATATATAGAGGTGGACAACAACATAATCATGCTTACTTATTTCCAGCATTCTTTTTAAACACTTTATAAGTTAAATTGAACTGTTCTGATATTTAGTCATTTTCTGCCGTACATTTTGTTCTCATTCATCACAAATACATGGCCCCAGGTGCTCTGAGTCCAGCAGCACCTGTGATTGTTGATACAGAATCTAGATCCAATCAGTCATATGATATTGTCATCCGTAACCTTGGGGAAACTCATTAATGCGTGTAGTGATGGTACAGCTGCAAGACAGAAATGTACACAGAGCCTATCACAGTGATATTTAGGCATGACATTCTCCAAACATTGAAAAACAGATAGCTTGTAGTCCCACGGAGTCTTCATGAAAAAAAAGCAGCACACATACTATATATACTTATGTAAGCATATAATATAAGCATATAATATATATATATTTACATTTAATGCCCAAAATGTAATGCAGGTCACAGTCGCAACGTGACTTTGGTTTTGTGTCACACAGTACAATTGCAGGAAAGGTTAGAATTAGCCTGCCTCATTTATTTGTTTGCAACACAAATAACATTTCATATAATATTAGTTGGCTTTTGACAAACGTTTGGCGAATCCTGCCTCTTATTCTGTTAAGCGTATAGGATTTTATAGTTTCATCCATATTAGACAAATTCAAATATTTTTGTCTTCATTTGGTCTTGTACTCTGATAATTCAAAAGAGATAGTCATACAAACAGCTAGCTGCAGTTAGACAAACAGAAGCTGCATTAAGCTATATTTTGGTTGGAAATATGACTGTTTGGAATATACCAAACATTAAATTCAAAGCGAAAAAGGTATTTAAGCTAATTAATTAACTTCTTAATCTTAATTAGTTTTTATTTTTATTTCTATGGATGTCTGATAATTAGCTTTGCAAGCTACAACTTTTTCAGAGACACATATTAAGCCTATGGGTTGTGAGTGTTTTTATAATTAAAAGATTTTCAAATAGTATTTACCTGAGGCTGGATTCTTGTACTTAGAAGGTCTTTGTCAGACTCATTTACTGATTAAAAATGTCATTAGTGCATGGTGGGTCCCCTTTAAAGACCCACCTCATTGAATATTGGATCCATTAAGCTTTTTAAGTAGATTTATGTTATATTTTGTCATCAAGTGGTGATTCAGCTCCTCTATGAGCTAAATGAATATATCAGCTAGGAAGCGCAGACATCTGGTTGAGAATGAGTTTAATAATGCTTTTAAATTTGGCCATTGCATACACATTTCAGCATCTATGCTGTTTGCTAATTGCTGTCATCATCACTAATCAAACAGTAATTTAAAGCTAAGACAGCTGTAAAATTAGCGTTATGTGACATCGTTATAAGTAGACGATGTTTGGCGTGTTAGATAAATTATCTCTATGTCTGATCAGCTACGGTTTTCTATTCACAATCTCACAGTCTTGTTTGCAAACATTGGACCATACAAACATTAAGACCATGTAGGTATTTCAGTTTTTAGAATGTGTTGTCTATGAAGTTCAAAGTGATCACTGTAAAAAAAAAAAAAATATATATATATATATATATATATATATATATATATACTGTTGAGCTTCATATCATTGTATCTGACAGAAATAAAAAGAAAAGAGAAGTAGTTAATCTCTCCCGCATGCCCCAGAATATGCATTGAGATTTATATAAGGTCTAGCATCACTGTTTGAATCAGTTTACTAAATTTGCTGATACATGTTATTGCACCAATCCAGAGCAGACTTGTGGGGGCACATTTAATGCACCAGATGCTACTTGCAGGCTTCCCATTTGTTTAAAAGGCATTTACAGCCATGGTCAAAGCTAAATCACACTTTGATGAAATTGTTAAATTTGTCCGTGAGCTTTATTTTGCCATTTGTCCCCACCTCAGCCATTATACGAGGCAGCTGGTAAGACCTTTACAATGTCTATACTGAATGGAAATCCACCAAAGCCCTCATTGTTCATCGGGGCTCTATTAAGCTTGCATAATGATGCAGAGAAAGTACCCAGGAAACATACTAAAAGAGAATTATCATTCTTCGCCGCCTCCCCTAAGAAGCCAAACAATGCTTGTAAACCTCTGTGACTTCTATCCGCCTCCTTAAGGGTAATGAGCCTGTCATTGGAATTAAAGGCCAATGAATTAGCCCACGCCCTTGCTTTAATCAAGCGTCAGATCAGCAGCAGATTGCTTATCACTACCTCTCCACTTCATACAGGATAATTATTTTGAACTTTGTTCATCCAATGAACTCTGCAGCGACACAAATAAAAAAAAAAAACTAACCAAAATTGCAAAGAGAGTAGAATTGTGACTGCATTGAAGAATACCTGCTTCAATAGTAATGCCCTTTATTTAACTAAATTATCTAAGTGTCTGAAGTCAGGGGCATACATTAAAAATGACTTGCACCACAACAGTCATTTGCTGAAATAAAACACAAGGTGAATCATATTGAGTTAAAAACTGGTTTAGAACAGATTAGTCTCACATAGTATGGTCTGGCTACACCACCTATCTATTCTGGGATAGGGGGAAATAGCACTTAGACTTGTTTGTATTTCTTTAAACCAATCACTACCGTCCTGGGAGGTGCTAAGCCCTGGATGCAGCAACGGTGCCCTTGCAAAATAGACAGATAGCAGAAGGTGAGGGACATTTAAAACTGCGACTTTGGAGCGTCACTACTCAGTGTGTCCTAACAAAGCATTGATATGTGACAGTAGGACATAAGAAAGGGTTGCAACAGGTTTACAAATGTTAAGACATATCTCTGGTTTGCCGAAACGTGCAATGCCAACATTTTATTCTGGCAAATGGGAATTGCATTGAGACAACAGTAAAATCATCTCTTGTGGTTTTTTTTGGTTGCCAAGTTTACATATTACATAGCAAGCCGCGGTGGAAAGTTGAAAAAGTTGAGCCATCATGAACTGTGAATGCAATGGAAAAGAGCCACCATCTTTTTCCTTACCAATGACAACCATTGGGCGCTTCTTCTCGTCCTGCTTTGACTGTACATTGAGGCTGTGAGATAAAGATGCTTTAAATTTGTATTTTAGGGGCATTACTTGGTTCATAAGAAAGAAAAATAATTCTAGCGTTGTGTTTAGTTTAAAGCCAATTGCTACAAAAATTATCAATGTTTTTAATGTTTGCAGTAAGGGTTGGCAGTGGAAGGCTGATTGTACAGCAACACATTTAATGACTGGATTTCTCTTATCTATTCCATTCTTACAGCTGATTATTTAAAAGATAATTATGCTGAACAATGGCAAACTGTCATGTTGAGGTGGGTATTTCTGTTTTCAACACACTATTAAATTGCTACTGGCATTTGCTTTCTTTTCTTTCCTCTAGTTGGTTGGAAAAAAAGGAAAACTAAATAGGAATGAAAGAACACATTCTATGCTTAACATTTGCATAACAATCCATGGCCTTTCTCTGACATTTAATATAGCCTATGAATTATAATCAGACCCAATAATGAGATGAGAAATACCAAGTGTGTCAGTAAAAGGTTTGCCTCAAATGAATCGCAAAGCTCCCCCCCCCCAGATAACTGTGTTTTATGCATCCTGCTGAAGGAGACTGAATAGAGCTGCCCCATCTTGAAATGCAAGCTTGAACTTAAAGGTACAGTGCACAATTTGCTAACTGAAGTCTTTTCTGCACTACAGTTCATGAGTTTCCCATGGGGACTGGTGGGAGCCTCAAGAAATGTTTCTGCAAAGAATGCAAGAATGACAGGAATACAACTTTTCAGAAGGGTGTCCATTTAATGCCTTAACTGAGCATTGTATCACAAAATCAAGTTAAAATTTCCGCTTTTTGTTCAGTTTTCCAGTTCTGGGAGGAAAGAGCATGATTCATGCAAACCTTTGATGGAAAGACTGAAACTGTCCTCTCTAGAAAAACAACATCATTTGTTTGAATAGTTAAAAGAGGTCAGAGTGACTGGTTAAGTACACCAGTCCTCCAGAGAGCACAATTAGCACCTGTCCACTACCAACAGTAACGGGTTCAGTAACATTCCAGAAACGCTCCACAGCCTTTGTGGGCAAAAGACAGATGTCCGGCCATCATCAAGTAGCCTATGTTATGAAAATGCCCTGTGATTGGGATGTACATGCTTATTTGCTTTTGCATCACCAATCTATAAAAAATATACTAAGAGGGAAAAATGGCTTTGTGCTTTGGAACCATCACAGACAGACCTCTATCCTGTCTTTTTAACTGCTGCTGGCAGGATTGGAGGATACAGTTCACGCTTACCGCACCAACCCAGCGGGGGAATAGCCACCAAACAACGTTGGAAAAGTGGAATGTGAAAACTATGAGCCCTATTTTAACTATTTAAGTGAATGGCGTGAAGTGCCTGGCGCAGGTGTGTTGTTAGGGCGTGTACGAATCCACATTTGCTAGTTTAATGGCGGAAAAAAGGGTCTGTGTGCCAGGCGCATGGTTCAACAGGGTTGTACTTAGTGTCTTTTGGGCATAACATGCAATCAACCAATTAGAGTGTCATCTCCCATTCCCTTTAAAAGCAAGGCGCATTTGTACCTTGGCGCATTGCTATTATGATGGCGGATTTACTAAGCAGGAAGGAGAGATTGTCAGGAGAAGAAACTGAACTTCTCATGGGTGAAGTGAAAACGCGTGAGGAGATCATATCATAATTAGAGGTGTGAATCTTCACTGATCTCCCAATTTGATTACGATTATCATGTCAGCGATTCAATTCGATTCATCTCGATGCATCAAATACATTTTTACTATTAAAGCCATATAGGATATTTAATTCATAGCTTTTCAAGCTTAAAAAACAAAACATTCTGCAGTGCTCTAATACTAAATAAACTGGATACATAAAACTACAGCGCTGAGCACATGGCACTGCCTGAATGTGCAAAACATAACGCATAATGTGGTTAGGCATACATTAAATTGTAAACAGAAATAATCGATTATGGCCCAGCCAATTATCGATGCAGCATCGTCCATGTCCACGATTCGATGCATCGATTATTTGATTAATTTCAACACCTCTAATCATAATACTGTATGATAATACTTACTAATGCGCTGTTAAAATAACGATGACATGCTGCGTTACTGACTTTAGACCAGGTTTTTGTTGGTCAATGGCGCGATCACTTTCCGCTGCCTCAAGATAACAATACGCCAAGAATGCACCTGAACACACCTCCCTGTAAGACCAGCACGCACATGGGCGCACAGATGGGCGCAGGTGCATTTGCTATTTAAACAATGTGGGCGCTGGATGGGAAATTGACAACTGCGTCAGTCTTAAATTAGCAAGATAGGGCCCTATACATTTATGCCTCATAATTATTATGACCATGGTGCAGGAATTATATGCCCAACCACTGTAGGCCTTTATTAGGGTCTTACTTGCACAACATTTGAGATACGATAATATTTAAATAACTGATATCATAGGAACAGTATGTTGAAATTCTCTGTTAAATGAAGAAAGCGTTACTTTTACACACAGTCAAACAGAAGACCTGCACTCCAGGGAACACAGCATTATACATATTCTGGTCTTCCTCGTAGTATCTGTTTGTGTTCTTGCCGCAAGCTCAGCAATCCATCTCTGCTGGCTTGTTCCACATGCAAACTTAATCGAATCACAAAACAAAAGAAGCAAAGCTCTCCAAGAGCTTTTGTGTAATAGCATTACATTTCATTGCACAGGATGATACTTACAATCGCCATTGTGTTGAAATTGTGTTTGGTCTGTATTTGGTGTTTAACAGAAATAGTTCAGTATAATAGTTTCATCGTTCAAAGTTCAATTAGATTCACAATATCTGGAATTGTTATTATTTAACAGAAAACACATGAAAAGTCTGTCTTTCTGGTGAGATGGGGCTTTTGAAAATGTTCATTGATTTCATAGCATTTTAGGCTGGGAGCTTTTTCTTTCCCCCAGGTCATTTAAAAAATCAAGAAAACGCTACCTGCTTGCATGGTTTACAAAAGAAAGGGTCATTTGCCACATGTACTACTTGGAAGAATAATGGGCTGTATAAATTGTGATAGTTTGGACATTTAAAAACTTTTTTAGTGATATGGATGAAAGTCCTGAACAGACAGATTTTTGTGGCATTTGAGAAAATGTAACATATCAATCATCTGTCTGCAAATCATCCAACAGCGACAATGAGACACTAATCTTGTAATGTCCATTGTTCATCCAACCGATTTTAAAGAGTTGTTTTTTTTAATCATAGAATAAAACAGAATGTAGAGTATATTAATAGAAGTCCTTTACTAAAAATTCTCAAAGTACACGGTTGCTATGTCCCATAGCACTTAAATTGCCTCCTCGAAGCCTCCACTTGCCTCCCTTCCTTGTGTCTTAGTCCCTCCCACCGAGGAGGCCCGGGAGAGCTGCAAGGAAATCATCGGAGGAGAGAGGCAACGAGCAAATGTGTTTTAGCGGGATGTGACATCCTTTCCTCTGAAGCGTCACATGAATATGTCAGCTTTTTGGGCGGAGTTAGCAACTCCTTCAGCTGCCCGGCTTCCCTGAAGGCTGCTCTCGTGTATCCTCGTCTATAGCTCCTCGTTGATCCCTCCTCGATGCTCGGTCCTCTGTGCAGAAATAAAAGCTTTGAGATGGCCTTAACCGAGGAGGGACAGAAAAACTTCCGGTTCAGCTGAGGACCGAGGAGCTATCAAATAAGGGTGATGAGATTTAGCCTATGTATGACAAGAGCTTATCTGTCCAGTGCCATAAAAAAACATGCACTGTATGCATATCACTTACTCATTTCTTGTTCAAGGTTGCCTGTGGAAGGAAACAAACCTGCGACCTTCCAGCCAAAGAACAATCCCTGTCATTCTCAGAAATATGAGGCCATACTATTTTAGGCCTGACAACAATTTGGCTTTCAGTCAGACTGTCAGGAGAGCACTGCAGACACTCCTGCTGTATGCTATTAATATCAGTATTTTATTGTATTAACATACTCTTAAAATGCCGGTATTATGGAAATTTAGTCATTTACTTAAGCCATGATTTGATGACGGGTCCCAACAACAGATGATTTAGTCCTCTGTGAATATTTTTTCCATATTAATATACTGTATAAATGGCACTGAATTTCAAATATACGAACTAGCTCTCGCTGTGCTATTGCTTGTGTTATGCATGTTTATGTGTATGTGGCTGTATTAAAAACCAGGCCTGAAATAAGCACTCAAACATTGAATGCCTGGCTGAAAAACTCAACACTCCCCATGTAACCTCCACGTCACCTATGCTTTCACTTTTTTATCTTTGGAGAACTGTAAATGAACATGTGAAAAGCAGAGAAAGAATCATTTTTGGCTCACTATTGTATCATTATTACATTATGATAATATTTATTTGTGATATTTAAATATAAAGTAAATTTCACCATGCATATTTCAGGACATGAGGTGGACTATGGCACCTAGTTGCTCTCAGTAGGTAGCTTCATAATCAGCCGGAGGAACAGATTGCCCACTTACATTTTTGTCTTGTCATGATTTCCGGCTGCTGAAAGAATTGGCTGATCTTAGCACTGTTGGCAGCCAAAGTCCAGCCAATTTGTCAAACTTTCTCAAAGCAGATGAGGTAAACACTGTGTACAGACAAATTAAAAACACCTTCCTTATGGAGCTATATACTTTATGTGTATGTCCTATGTCTCAATATTTTTAAGGCTTTATATCCTGCTTTATCCTGCCACTTTCCCTTGATCTATTTCACCTGGGAAATAGTAAAGCTGATTTTACTTGAAATTGATCTAAATTGACTGTGATACCCAACTTATAGAAAACTCACAGCAGTAGCTTTTACTATTACTGAGTAGTACAAGCATATATTACCTGTTCATTTCCTCTAATCATAATGTATTTTCTGTTGGTGAGAATAATTTAGAGACTGCCTGCTGCAGTGTTAAGAGATAGGGAAATAATTAAATGTACCCGTTTGCAAAATAGCACTATGACACTTCATTTCTGAACGGTACAATGCAAAACCCATTGGTAATAAGCCTCTGTGTAACTATAAATTGCACAATCATTACTCATAATCAATCACCTTTAGTGCATTCCTGGTAGATAAATTGGAGCTCAATATGCTTTTATGGTGGTAGCTCTTACGGCTATCACTGTTCTGCAGGCTTGTTAAATCTAGTGCACGCCTTAACAGCAGTTCCCCATTTATCTGCAGCTCAAATAATGGTATGGTGGTTAATCATAAAATTGAAATCAGCAACACTGTTGTTGTGTAAAGTTTCAGGACATGTGTATTGTGAAACAGAGCAGAGCAGGCATGTACTGTCAGCTCATGACCATGAAAGATGAGGCCTTGTTAAAAAG
>NC_053119.1:11240549-11245549 GCF_010015445.1 Perca fluviatilis | reverse complement strand
CTTTGATTCAGGATGAAGAATGAATGTTTGTGTTTAGAAGGAACATGACGAATCATTTGCTGAGAGACCTACTTCCCCACACGTGTCAGTTTCTAACAGTTTATAAATAAATGTTTGCATTTTTGGGAGCGGATAGGAGTTTCTTATTTCAAACAAATCCACAGTAGGAAAGAGGGGAAAAATTAAAGGAAAGATGGAGCAAATAAAGCTTTTTATGTGGCATAAAATCATGATTCCTTCTGACTTTTTATCTAATTACAAATTCTTTCTTCAGGCCTTTTTAAAAATCCAAAATTCAATCTGAGAAGGAAAAACATACCTCTTTGGTTAGACTGCTCACAACTCATGTCCACACTAAAAGGCCACATAACCTGGGTTTAATGGTCACAGGTAGATATCGCTTTATTTTTACATAGTTACAAGCTAAAATTATTATAATTATTGTATTGTTATAGTGTATACTGTATAACAGTATTTTTTTTAGATTTCTTACGGTCCTTTCTGTTTTTATTCTGTATATGTTAAGTGAGTGTTGTACTTTGAGAGCAAAGATTAACCAGAGTCAAATTCCTTGTTTGTTTATCCAAACCTGGCCAATAAAGCTGATTCTGAGTCTATAAAAACCTCTGCAGTAAGGAGGAATCTGAATAATCCCATGTGGTTCTGCATAAACATACGGAATGAGAAAAATACTTATCATAAAAGTCAAAATAAAACTTTTCCATGACTAAAGATTGCTCATATGGGTAATTCAGTGAATGGGCAATCACAAGCCCCCCAAAGACTGGCAGTGCCAAGATTCCTCTCCCAATCCAACTCCCAAATCTGGTCTGAATATTGGCTTTTGGCCCTGCTGTGACGCTAGCCCCAGCAGAAAGCAGCAGAAGCAAGTGGAGGAGGGATTACCAAACACACCCATGTGTGTTGATTTGACCATCTGTTGCCTTTGTTTCCTTCACATGCTGGAGGAGGAGGAGGACGCTGTAATCCTCTGCACTGTGGAGGTCAAGTCCATGTCAATCCAGGAGTGAGACAACCATCCTGTCTGGCCATCCATGAAAGTGATAGCAACGACAAATTCTTAACTCAAATATCCCTTTTACAGACCACATACTTCAGGGAATCTTTGTTTTTTGTTTTTTGGAGTCTTGACATTTTTGACTGCAGATATGAATCACACGTGACTTGACGCTGACAGCTGTAGCGCTGCTAGGACCTAAACACATTTGCTGCTGTGCTCTGGAGCTCAGACTGATTTTTCATTAAGGAAAACAAATGAGGACTCTGGGTACGTCTTTGTCCTCTGAGGTATCCTGTCGACAGGCTGGAGGCGCACTTTTCCTCCCCAGGCCATGCAGACATGAAACTGCTTCTTTCCTTCACTCAGCATCTTGTTATTTTTTTTTTCTTCTTTTCTTTTATAGACATCTGCTGGCACTTTGGGCCATAACGCCTTTACCATGTGCCCTTGCAGCAGCACTGCAGACCTGATAGATATCCACACTTTCCCCTTAAAATGAGCCAGCTGAGTTGCTTTAGACGTTTAGAGCATGGAGAAAAAGTTAAGAATGTGTTAAGTAATGTACATGTGACTTGCAACATGACACCCAGGCATGACTAGACCATTAGCAACAGGACATTTTTTTATAATACAATTTTTGCACCACGCTGGAGCTGTTTCAACAACTGCTGAGGTAGTTAGCTCACCCAAGGCTTCAGCTGTGTCTGATGGAAAAAGCCTGAAAGGAGGACAAGTTGACCAGTTTTCATCTCCCCCACTTCCTCGCTCACATAAATTGGGTTGCTGCGGAGAAGTGCACTGTTAGCATTACTTTGGCAATACCTCAAGGTTTTAGGACTTTTTCCAAGGTGTCCTTTTACTGCCATTTTGCTTCACTAACACTCTGTGGTGTACATCATGGAAGTGTGTGGCAGACAAACTTAATTAGAAATACTTAAAATGCTGTTTAAATCTGCTTTCACCACTCTAATTAGTGTGATGATTTATGCTTGAATTTTAGATTTTCATTCCCCTGTCAGTCTTGGGTTTCTAAGTGAACTTGATGACGTCTCCTTCTGGCACATATCATGGAGGTGACCTCACCCCGCCGCTCCAGTTGCATACCAAAACCTGAGAGAGAGCCTGAACTATTACCATCAGACCCAGGCATTGGGTTCAAATATAAACATCTGGATTTTCTTTTTTAAGTTGAAAAGATTGGAAGTCATGAAGTGCATCTGTAACATATACTGATATTTCGCTCTTGACAAACAGTGGAGCAACTGCGATCCTTTAGCATCACTGTGTATCAACACGACAGGGAGGAACTCTTAGGCCTACTATAAAGGAAACCAATAGTATCGTTAACACACCTGTTGTCAGGGTTAAAACAGAAGAGGCAGCTCAATATAATTAAGATCTATGCCAACACATCATTCACTTTAACAACAGAGCTGCTGATTTGAGCTGTCCAAATGAAATGTTTGCTTCCGAAACATCTGGAACACATTAAAGGGAAAAGCCGGGGTTTCACTTTGACATATTGTTCTAGGCTACAGTTTGGCATTAATCAGTTGTCTCCAAGAATTAACCCAGCAGGACAGCCATACTCATATAAGGAAACTTTTAATAAAATGTTCCTTGACTAAAAGTTAATATCAGAATGGGTGTTGACTCTTTTCTTGGAGGGTTTTCCTCCACATCCATACAGCTAAAGAACACGTAGGGCCCTATTTTAACAATCTAAGTGCACGGCGGGAAGCGCCTGGCGCAGGTGCGTTTAGGGCGTGTATGAATCCACTTTTGCTAGTTTAACGGCGGAAAAAAAGGGTCCGTGCACCAGGCGCATGGTTCAAAAGGGTTGTACTTAGTGTCTTAATTAATCATAGGTGTGTTTTGGGCGTAACATGCAATAAACCAATTAAAGTGTCATCTCCCATTCCCTTTAAAAGCCAGGCGCATTTGTACCTTGGCGCATTGCTATTATGATGGCGGATTCACTAAGCACGAAGGAGAGATTTTCAGGAGAAGAAACTGATCTGCTCATGCGTGAAGTGTGGCTTTTAGACAGTGGTGACTAATGCTGCGTTCATGCCACCTCGGAATAACAGGCACCGCCCCCCTGGTTACGTTGTTTTTTCCGACTGGCAGCGTTCACATGGTCGGGATGCGTGTTCTTCTTCTTCTGTTATATTGGCGTTTGGCATAACAACTTTTTGCATGACTGCCACCAACGGTTGGCCGTAGCCGAGAGCATCAGGTGTGTGAAAACATGGAGGCCACAATAACAACCAGGGCACGTTCAGACCAACGAAAGCTATTCGGTGATTCGCCTAAGGATTGCAAGAGTGGGAGGGTCACTTAAATGGCCCATTTGTGTAACTTTCTGTTGTATTATTTTACCCCCCAATGTAGCACGATTAGAATTTATATTTCACAATTATTGTTTTCAGTCAGATCGTTTATAGACCGCCGCAGTGTGCGTGTGAATGCAGCCTCACACATGTTGTCTCGTGTTTAAAAAACTAAACAATACATTAAGAAACAAGACTAGGAGTCTACAGCCATGCTAGCAGCTCAGTGATGGTGTTCACAAAAGTTCATCCTCATCCAGTTCAACATCCTCTTAAATATCCGTAGCACATTTCACAGCAATCCACCCAGTTAGTTGCCTAGATATTCCACTGAAAACCAAAACTGTCAACCTCTGGTGGCACTTGAGGCAAAGTCAGTGCCAGTGAAATCCCAAACCTCAGTAGACTTCAGCCTGCGGGGAACAGGAATGTCTGTACAAAATTACATGGCAATCCATTCAATAGTTGTTATGTTGTGATATTTCAGTCGGAACCTGACAGACCAATGCCAGCCACAGTGTTACCATGGCTAAAAACAGTAAAACATGGTCATGACATACTGATAATAGACCTTAGAGATTGCCCACTCGAACCCAAACTTTTAATTTGATGTGAGGAATTCTGCTTTATTCCGACTTAGAGCATTTTTTTTTGTCTCATTTATTTTGTTTACGTGGACACTGAAATTTGGATAACAGCTCCTCTCCTGGCTATCCTTGTTTTGGTTATATTCAGGAAGAACTGTTTGTGTGTGTCAAAGCGTATGCTTTTTTTTTTTTTTTTTAAAGAGTCCCGGTTTTTCATCAGTGCTTCCTTGGTAAATTGTTTGTTTTTTTTTTGTTTTTTTTTATATACTTGAGACAGGAGTTAAATAGGTTGTAAATAAAATATGATGCTCACTTGTTCCAAATATAAAACAGAATACTTCAATAGTCTAGATATAATGTCTGCATGGAAACAAACTCACAATGTTGCTGTACAAATTACAAAGAAGAGAAAGACAGTAGGCGATAACCATCATTACTTTTATTAACATTTTTAGGTCCCCTTCCCTTAAATCAGTTGACAAATTACTTACTGAAAATCACCATCTGTTATTTCAGAGACTGAACCTAAAGCATAGAGTTCCTTCAACTCACCCGGTCACACATCCATGTTAAGAAACAGTCAACTGTGTGAAATGCCTGGCATTTAACTTATGCTGCTTTGGAACATTAGAGGAAAGTGTCATTATGAAACCTGATTGGGTCTGCAGGCACTTCTTTAAATGTTTTTTTCTTCTTTTTTTTCACGGTTTCTTTTGCACCTTGCATGTCTATCTTTTGCCCAAAATCTGTCTTTGCCTTTGGTGTCCTTTTATAGTTTCAGGAATGTTTCTTTTGTCTTTTTACTTCTTCCAAATGCTTTCTTCACATTTTCCTCAGAGTAGAACAATTACAGAACCAGAGAGCACACTCAATTTCACTTCGACCAAACAGAGTAAAAAAGAAAATGTCTGACTTCTTTGGTCTTGGAGAAACTGCGCTGAGTGCAAATGCTGACAGAAATGTAACAAACAAAAAAATGCTGAAGTATGAACAGCACAGGTTTGTTCAGAAATACACATAAACGACACCACATTTAGACAGCAAATAGTTAAAGACTGC